>NW_022436944.1:44495602-44605832 GCF_009761245.1 Sapajus apella
AAAAAAAAAAAAAAAAAAAAAAACATTTGTTTGTCAAAACTCCAAATTATCAAATTATCACAAATTATCAAACTCAAGAGCAAACCACCGAATCAGAAAAACATTCACAGCACAAATTTAGAAGTGTCACTATTTTTACAATCTAAAGTTCATACAAGATTATTAAGATATTTCAAAAGAGCGTTAGCCAATAGAGAATTGATCAGAGGACACAGAAAATTTTAAAAGTGAATAATATTCCATTTAAAATACATGAGAAAAGACACAGAAAATTTAAAAAATGAATAATATTCAATTTAAATTATATGAGAAAAAAGTCTAATTTCATTAGTGCTCTAAGAAATACAAATTAAAATAATATACCATTTTCTACTTATAAATTTACCAAAAAAACTTTAAATACAAAGGAGCAGTTAAAGAGGCTTTCTTACATTACTGGTGGACTGTAAGTTACTACAACCCTTGGGTCCACTGAACTCACTTCTAAAAATTAAGGGGGAAACAATCTCAAAATATGGGAGAATAGCTTTATACACAAAAGTGTTTATTGCAATATTATTTTAAATAGGCAATTTTTTATGTTCAACAATAGTTGAAGTGGTATTTGTGATGTATCCATTAATGTGGCAAATATGCGACTATCTGAAAAGATATTTGCAAAGAATTCTAATAAAATGGAAACATTCTTGTGTTATAATATGATGTTAAAAAGTTGCTCAGGATAGGTGTAGTGGGCTGAAGGGTGGCCTCCCAAAAAATATGTCCACATTCTAATCCTCTTCAAAGAATTCTATATGGTAAACTATTTGGGGATTAAAAAAGAGAAAATATGTTTATATTCAAGTACTGGCAGCAGCATTTGTCACATATATTTAGTAAAATAAAGAAATCCAAATGCCAATCAATAACAGTCTTAATATTCAAAATTAAAATAAAAAATATTGGGCTATTAATTCTATAGAAAAAGAAAGATAAAAATCACATGAGTTTGTTACTGCTGATTGAGCCTGACTCCATTTTTTAAAAATTGGACCCCCATAGTGTATTTGCATTTTCAGTTATGTTTCAGATAGATTTATTGAGAGTAGCAATTCACTTGTATAGGCAAATGGAAACAGTGCATTCCATCAGCTCCACTCTGATAGCAATGTCACTGTTGCAAAGAGGGAGTTCAGGAAACACATTGCATAAGTGAAACATAATATGCACCCATGAAAATGCATCTTTTAAAAGAGAAAATCTGTTTCCAAGAACAAAAAGTTGACTGTGCGTTCTTTATCTTGATTCAGAAGACGGTAAATAATCGCTCCCAGTGTTAAATGTCAAATTTACTTGACAAAGTCTATTGGACAGGAGCCCAAAGTTAATGGTAAGAACGTACTTATTTGTTCTCTTTCCTGAGTCCTTTCAGGAATGCTAAATAAACAGAACGTATTTATGTCTTAGAAGCTCTATGATGCAATCAAGTGAAAATACACTTAAACACTTGCGTGATAATTCAGAGCAAAAAAATGTTAAGTCAAATATTTTCCTTGGTCATCCAGACATAGCCAAATTGCAAGATATTTTGAAAAATATAAAAAAACATTGTTTCTTCAGGATATGCTTCGGTGTTTCCAGATAATTCAATCTTGAATTTTGTCTTTTAGAATACCTAAACCTGCGGCAGCCACATATTTCCTATACTAAATGAGCACTTAAAGGGGTAAAATGTAAAACATCTCTTCAGCTGTGTTCTGGAGAGAGGTGCATTATATTAGGAGGAAAATAAAGAAAAACAAATATTTTCACGAATATTGTATTATTAGTAGCCTTAATAAATGGTACCAATTCTGTTAGAAAAAGTGATTTCCTAGAAAACTGTGTTAGCCAATAAGCATGTCTACAATGAAACGTCATTAGCTGAAACATCTCTAAAAGGCTCAAGTTACTGTGTTCAAAAACACAGTATTTTCCATGGCATTATTGGTGGGCAAATTTACACAGGTCTTTCAAGTTTCTGCATCGTGTGAATAGAAGTTCTGACTGCCTTTGTTCCAGAGTAGCTGTCCAAAAATGTATAGTGAAGAAACTTGAAGGATAGAGACAGTCTCTTGCTGCATGAAAGGCACGGTGTACTTAAACATCCCATTATAAAAGATTCAGGATTCTGTAAGCTCAGGGTTCCTTCTAGCAATGCAACTTGCTACATGTACAGGTATTGCCTGGATTTCTTTGCATTACCCTGTGTGAACTGGGACTCAGGGAACAGGCATAGGAAAACGCTGATATTCTAGCAACTGCTACTGCTGTGAGTAACAAACTCTCCTTCATATCTGAATCAAGAATACCATACTTTCTGCCATCATTTATGAAACGGAGGCAAGCTAATTTGTTAGCTTGCAAACAGGGTAAAAATCTTATCAGACAAGAGTCCGTAAGGAATCTATCCCCTTTTGATTTTGCAGGATTGACTCCACAATAAATTTAGCATTCTCTAACCAAGTTAACTGTTTCTGCCTAGTTTTGGATACATACTTGTTTTTATTTCAAAGGATAATGCCTGGTTTTCAATACCACAGAAGGTACTTTTGTCACTAGACTGTTACTGAATAATTTTTAATGAATTCAATGGCACATGTAGTTGAGAAAAAAAAATTCAAGAAATTAGAACTATAAAGTATTAAAGGACTGCCATTCTTGCCACAGAGCCATGAAAATAAGGATTTTTTTCAGATTAAGGGATCCCAGTAGTCTGGAACAATGGTAGTAGAATTATAAAGTTTAAATGTTTTTCAAATATCTTGTGCCCCTTTGCTATGGAAATATTGAATGGATAGTATCCTAACTTAATAAGTGAACTTACTGAGTTGATAGAGATCCAGACAGACTCAGCTGATACTTACTTAATAAGTGAACACCACTGGATTTTGCATGACAGACTCAGTTGATACTTAATGATTTTAGTTTCTGAACCACTAATCTAGACTCATGATGCAACAAGTATGAATACGTATTCATGGTGCTCATGGAATGGAAATTTGAAATCCAAACTGTTTCAGAAGAGTTGTTACACAATATAATTATGTTGTGTATTCAAGAGTGCAATTGTGAAATTTCACGTCAATGACCTTGAGCCAAATAAAAAAGTATGTTAATGATACTGCCTTATATAAACATTCTTTTAATTTATTTTTCCCCTAAGTGCTTTCATATGGAGTTAAGGACCTGTAAGGGGTCGATACAACAAAATACACAGGGACATAAGTTTAGAACAAGAGATACTTAATCCAGAGTAGTCAGTATCCGCTATCAGGAATGTGCACAGAATAAAATACAGTAGCCAGTAGAAGCCTTTTCCAGGGCAATACGTGTAAATGGCTTGCTAATGAGATGAAGATATCTTCCAGGGCTCCAAGAGACTCCTAAACTTCACTGGGTAAACTTTTAGGAACTGCACTTGTAGGATGAAGTATTAATAAACAGTAAAATGGATTAAAAAGGAGGAACAAGGGCAAGAATATGTTAGCCTTCCTTGGAGTCTGTCCACAGACAGAGTGCTCTGTTTATAAAAGACTAATCCGGTTGGTTAACAGGTGCTGCTTTTGGTTTCCTATAGGGCTCTCCTTTCAGAACAGTCTATTCCTCTGCTCCAATTCTATATTAATCAAGCAACCTATTAACCTGGTTCTATCCCTGAATGAGCCATTCAGGCCAGAAGGGATAAAATGCAGCTTCTGAAACTCTGCTACTTAGACTACTTGGATCAGAGTCACTTTGGGTTGTTAAAAATACAGACTTCTAGGCCCTGCTCCAGACCTATGGAATCAGTCTCCTAAGGTGAGCCCGGGAATCTGCATTCTAAAAAGCTCCCCAGTTGGATAATAAGCTGAATTTTGAGACTCAATAGACTAGAGTTTATTTTTATCTGCTTTGCTTTCGAAGTTAATGTTTGTGAACATGAAAACAATTTGTCCAATAATTCTTTTAAAATAAGAAAGCAGATATTTCTTTTATATCCAAAAGAAAAGTAGTTTTACAAGCTCAAAAGGCAACTCTTAAATATATTTTCATTTATGCATATTTATCCTCCATTGACTCACGAATTTTTTAAACAACACACACACACACACACACGTGTGTGCACAGTATGTTATGACCGCTTTATCTGATTGGATGCTCCCCTACTAATAAAGCACATTTTCTACAGCTGTTTAAGAGTGAATTCATTAAATACATATAATCGTGGATTTATGCAAGTGGGCTTGAGAGAACACACTAATGATGTAAAAGAAATAAGAAAGGCCAGGCTGTCAGTGCCACAATGCATTGTTCCGGTCTGGGCTTCTGATTCCAGAACTCCCATAAACAGTACTTAAGTCTTTGACTTCTTGATTTTACAATACCATTGAAGGTAAGAAACTTATGAAAGGTCTCCAACTACTGTGTTTGCAAGGTATCTCACTAGGGGTTTAGCTAATTTTGTATCAAAGACCTTTTAGGATGATTGATGTATCATGACCTTGGAAAGTTCCTTCTCTGATGATATTGCATCATCACTGATAGAATGTTAGTGTATTAGTAAGTCTAGGGTTAATAAGGCATTCCTCAGGTAAAAGCAACGGAGCCTTGGTGAACTTTGTACACGCTCTCACAAGAAAATGATTCCACATTGGAATAACTGTATTGATTAGCTACACTTCAAAAGGTTAAGTCATTCTAGCTTTGACTTCTCTCCCACAAATGTCATTAATTGAGAGCTTACCACATGCCAGCACTTTATATTTGTTTTCCTTCTTAACTCTCATAGCCACTTGTGCCACAGCTTGAGTTAGTTCTATCATTATCCAGATTCACAAGTGAGGAAACGGGGATCTGGAGGAATTAAGTAACTCAATCATAACCTGTAATCAATCAAAGGACTAGTCAAGTGGCAGAGTCACATTCAAACCCCCGTAGCCTGGCCCGAAGCCTATGTGCTTTCAACAATACCGCACTGCTCTTATGTGACTATTTATTTGAGTTGGAGTACCTTTTCTAAGGCCTTCTAAATACTCGTTCTAATCTTTTTTCCTTCCCCTCTCCTCCCATATCGACTTAGTGTTAATATCTCCCAGAAGATGACCCTTGCTTAAAGTAGATTCTCCTTTCAGCCACTGTTATGGTAGGCTGCAACCCTGTTTCCCTTTCATGCTTTGCACATTTATGTGCACACTCACATGTCAAGGGTAATAGGGATAAAAACCCCAAAACCCTGTATTTCTGTAATCTCGCCTAGTGTTACTTGTTTGAATAAGCCACGACTATAAGACTTTTAAAAGACTTTTTTGTTCTTAAGCTTTGTTTATCAAGATCCCAAGGTTTGTTTATCTAGATCCCCACCCTCACTTAACACTGAAGAATGTATTTAATCAAACGATTTGTATTTTATGAACCTCTACTGAATTCCAGCACCATTTGAAAGGTGGCGCTCATTCCTAGTTTAGGTTATGATATGGTAAATGAAAACATTGCCGATTTAAAAAATACAATTTTTCTTACCAGGCTTATAAAGCAATCGTTCACCCACTTCAACTCACATGCACACTCCTATCTCCAATCCCTAAGGACATTTTTGAAAATGCTTATTCCTTAGGCATTACCCTCCAAAGACATTGTAAATAAGTAGGATGGGGCCCAGGTATCTGTACTTTAACCAAGCTTATTATGTAATTCTAATACAAATATTCTGTGAGCCACATTCTGAGAAATCAACAGAAATTTTATGTTTTTTTTTTACTTTTATAGGCAATGCCCTAAATTATCTGGAGACTTTTTAGCCAGCTTTTGGAACTAAAAATTTTTTTTCTCATAGGTACAACAAATTTAACACTGACAATAATGGCTGTTCAGCCATCCAACAAACATTTCTGGAAAGTCTACCTTAATCTAGGAACGGCAAATATCTAACAGATGAAATATGAGGCACATCTATCACCCCCCATACTTGCGGTGCCCATGACAGACACCACTTGTGAATTACGGGCATTCTTGTCATCTGGGCCTAGACCCATGGCTGTGAAACCACTCCTAATCAGCCTTAGAGCAATAGCTAGGACATGGCCACTGGGTCTTTGCCCATAGGGTATTGAAATAAAAAGAAAGCAAAAGGGTTAAATAGTGATTGAGAAATATTGGGAATACTGGCTAAATTTAGAGCTTTCCCCCTTCCTCCCTTCTGAGTACCCTGTACCATCTTTGTAGCCTGGTGGCAGGCTCACTGCTATCCCAAGTCAGCAACCCTGGCTACTGAAGGCAGACAGCTAAAGACCCATGGACAGGTGAGAAAACTGACCCAGCGAAGAGCTTTCAGGGTATTGAGATAAAAGATTCCTCCTCTATTTTCATTCCTCTCCTGCCTCTTCCTTAAGGACCTCTCTCCAGATGGAAAGCCAACCCAGGCTTCCTGCCCTGGGCATAAAAAAAATCTATTTAGGGTTCAGTTATGATAAAACATTTTTACTGTGGCTTTGGATTTTTCCCTTTCGATTCCTATTTGAGACTCAGAGAAGCCAAATGACTTAGCCAAGATTAATTCAAGTTAAAAATAGAATTCAGTTCTCTGGACTCCTAGTTCATTGCTCTGCAGAGATTTAAGAACCTTGATGAAATTAGCTTATAAAAATAATATGGAATAGTCCTTTGTCCAGTAATTCTGAAATAACTTGGTCATATTTATATATCACAGCTTCTTTCTTTGAGAATCTTTCATTAGGTCAGTCTCAACTGGGAATAAGTATTTCAGACAGCAACTCTACATTATTGTAAACCAGATACCCTTAATAATATTTAATGTATTTCTGCAGAGGTAGACAATTGCCTCATTATAATACCCCCAGGAAGAGTAGGCATTCATTATCTCAACATGGCACAGCCTGGAGGGATTAAAAGAATAAGGGCACTGAAAGTAGACACACCTGATGCTGAATCTCATCTCTACCTCTTCCGAGCTGTGTAACCGATGCAAGTTACTTGGTCTCTCTGATAATCTGTTTAACTATAAAGTGATGACCTTATTTATCTTGTAAAGTTTTCCTAGAGGTGAAATTAGTTAATGGGTATAAAAAATGACATAAATTTATGCTTGACATGTTATAGTGCCTAGCAAATGTTAGCTCCTTCTTTCTTTTTCTCTTACACGTGTTACCTGAGTGTCTCCCAGGACCAGCAATGTAATTTGTGAGGTCCAGTGAAAAATGAAAATATAGGGCCATTTGCTCAGAAGCAATTATGGACCTGAAGATGGGAACCAGCAGAGCAGTCAACTGAGCGTGGGGCCCTCTGGAACTACACAGGACACACACCCACCTACTCCAGCCCTGCCTGCAGGACTACTTCTGGAATGAATGCTCTCTAACCTTTCTGCGGCTTTGTTTAGTCGTGCTGAAGTTCACAGTGAGCACTTGAAGTAGCAGCACAGGGTCAGAAGTGTGTTGGATTCAGCCCCAGCTGTTCTACTTTCTATGAAGCTTCCACATGCAGAAACCTCTTTAAAAAGTGAGCAAAGGACATGAACAGACACTTTTACATATGGCCAACATACATATGAAAAAAAAGCTCAATGTCACTGATCATTAAGAAGTTCAAATCAAAACCACAATGAGACACCATCTCACACCTGTCAGAATGGCTATTACTAAAAAGTCAAAAAATAACAGATGCTGGCAAGGCTTCGGAGTAGAAGGAACACATGTGCTTTCGGTGGGAATGCAAATCACTTCAACCATTGTGGAAGAAAGTGTGGAATTTCTCAAAGACCTAAAGCCAGAAACACCACTCAACCCAGCACTCCTATCACTGGATATATACCAGAAGGAATATAAATTGTTCTCTCATAAAGACACATGCACATGTATGTTCATTGCTGCACTATTCACAATAGCAAAGACGTGGAATCAACCTAAATGCCCATCAATCACAGACTGGAAAAAGAAAATGTGGTACATATACTCCATGGAATGCCATGCAGCCATAAAAAAGAAGGAGATAATGTCCTTTGCAGGAACAAAGATGGAGCTAGAGGCCATTATCCTTAGCAAACTAAGGAAGGAATGGAAAACCAAATACTTCATGTTCTCACTTATAAGTGGGAGCTAAATGGTGAGAGCTTGTAGACACATAGAAGGGAACAACAGACATTGGGCCTTTTGGAGGGTAAAGGGTGGGAGGAGGGAGAGAATTAAGAAAAATAACTAATGGGTACTAGGCTTAGTACCTGGGTGATGAAACAATCTGTACAACAAATCCCCATGGCACAAGTTTACCTATATAATAAATCTGCACATGTACTCCTGAATCTAAAATAAAAGTTAAAAAAAAAAAAAACTCTTTACACTTTAAGGCTTGTTTCCTCTCCTGTAAAGGAGTCTAATAATAACACTTTCTTCATAGGACTCTGGTACAGGTGAAAAGAGATTAAAGCAGGAAAAAGTACTAACCCAGAGCCCTAGCGCTGAGGACTCATGTGTTGGTTATCATTATGTCTTTCTTTTCCTTACACATCTCCCAAGTCTTCAGGCATTACTAATCCAATAGGTTATATTTATGATAGATTCCACAGGAAGTGCCACCCAGGACCCTGCCAAGGCACCCAGGCCCAGAGAGAAAACCTTGCAAATGGACAGAATCTCCATTATCGATTATTTTAATGCATACACATTTTGGAACTAAGCATATTGAATTGCCTTGATTACGACATACAATGGCGGTGATGGTCTTAATGAGATTAAAGGAAGTAAAATATCTGTAGCTTGTAGTGGCAATTTGTTTTATAATACGTTCGCATCATCATCTCATTTAATGATCCTTTCCCCTAAAACCCCCTGTCTGCAGATTACATTTTCATTTCTATTTTACAGGAGAAGAGATGAAGTTTCCAAGACATTTAGTGATTTGCTGCAAGGTGTATGCTTATCTGATTCCTAGTCTAGTTCTGGCATTCCTTTTCCCCCAACAACAAGAATGGTTAAAGCAGCATTTACCTGTCTGTCTCATCTATTCCTGCTCATAACTGTTTTACTACTACAACGGACACTGACTATACAAATAATTTCATGTAGTTTTCAAAAACAAAGGGAAATTGGACAAAGTAGTAAATAACTCATTTTACATTTAAGTAGGTTTGAGGAGCTTGGGAAAAATGTTAAAGTTTGAAATTCTATCTAATTATTCACAAAACCTGGTGCTGTGCTATCATAGTTTTCGTTAAAAGTGGTCGTTTAGGAAACTTAATATCCTGGATGGATAATTTCCCAGAGTAAAAGACCCACTAACAAGGAATTTTGGTCATCTGAATTTGGGATATGTATTGTATTGGTGCAATTATTATGGGAGAGTTGTCATTTTCCAACCCTGTTTTGGAGGTGGAGGTGAGTGGAAAAAGCCATTATCAGCCCTGCACTGCCTGCCTCCAAACTTTACATGAGGAAAGTAAACTCCCTTTTACTTCCCATTATTTTAGGTTTCTGATATTCCCAGAGAAATGTAATCCTGATACAGACACTCTCCTCAATTTCCTCCCTGGGTGAAACCTTAGATTTCAGTTTCTGGCAAAATGGGAGCTAAAAGACAGATGTGGGTGGTGGATGTGCATTCACCATTCCTTCAGCTGCTGCTGAAGATTTTTCACCTCCCTGGCCTCCGCTGAACTTACCTGTTGGGACCCGAACTCTCCAGAACATGACCATATTGGTGGGTCCTGTTCTGGAGAGTTCGGGCCTTATGTCAACCTCCAGAATCCAACAATGAAGGGGTGATATAGAAAATAATCTTCAAAGATGGGCACCATCAATTTTTTCCTTCCCTATATGCACATGCCACCCCCTCTTGAAAAGGGGGAGCCATTTCTCCTCCCTTTTAAATCTAGGGTAACCATGTAACTTTGATCAACAGAATGTGGAGGAACTGATGTTCTGGATCTTGGGACTTCTTATCCCTAGGCTTGAGAGAGGACTCTAAGTTTCCTTTTTGAAGCCAGCTTCCATGTAAAAGGCCGACTACCCTAAAACCACCAAGCTGTGAGAAAGCCCAAACTAGCTAGGAAGTGAGGCCACATGAGAAGCACCAGGTCACCATATAACTAAGTCAGTCCTTCTTGGGGCTTCTAACACAGCCCAGCTGAATAAGGCTGAGTAAGTGACCTGCAATCAATACCAAATGAAGCAAAAACTGCCCAGCCAATCCCACCTGCAGTCCTGATCCATAGAATTGTAAGAAACAAATCATCATTATCTGAAGCTACTAAGTTTCAGGATGGTTTGTTATATAACAATAGATAAGTCAAATAGCTGGGGAGGGATGAGAGAACACTTCTGAGATAAAGGGAGAATTGGTGAGAAAACCCTACTCTGCTGTCAGTTTCTCTTGGCTCACAGTCTCCCAGCACTGAGATTTTTTTTTTTTAAGTGGAAAGCACAACTATTATTTCCATAGACAAGTAAATTCTGCATTCCCAAGAATTAGCCTACAATGCGAATTTGGAACACAACTTTTTCTGAAATTGGCAAGTTATTCAATGCCCTTCAGTACTCATTCTTGACATACATGTGATGTTGAGCACCACTGTTCATTTATGTGTCAGATTAATGCCTTGTATGAGAAGCAGACATGAATACCAGGTTAGTCCTGAGCAATTCCAAGGACAGTAATAGTACTATACAATTGTATGTGTACTATATCTGGTGTAACATGATTATGGGTAATTATGTTAATCAGTGCTTTTGATGGCCATCTATTTATTGAATTTGGTTTCTTTCTAAAAGAAAAAATGAATACCAAGGTATATATGATCTACTGAAAACCTTTACTTATTTCACAACAGAAAACCTTTACTTAACCACAAAAGGGTTCTCAGAGGAAAATTCTCTGCTCCAACTCAGGAGAAGACAAGGTACTTAAACAAAGAAATTTTTATAAATATGCTTTCCAGGGACATATTAAGCATGTCAGTGAAGAATCATTTTACTAAAACTATCTGCTTGGTCACTAAGAATCTTCAAAGTATTTACAATTCAGTTACTTTAAGAATAGGGCTTCAGCTTTTTAATTTCTGAAATTAGTACAGCTTTTTAATTTCTAAAATGAATATTAAAATGGTGGCTTGAAAGTGTTTTGATGGACAATAGTTTTCAACCATGATGGGCTGCTAGAAGCATTTGGATTCCTTCCATTCCTGCCCATCTACACCCCCCAACACACACACATCCTCCAGGGGTTTCAGTTAATTGTTGTGGGGTGGATATTAGGCAACAGGACTTAAAAAAAAAGTACTCCATAGGATTCTAATACCAGCTGAGACTGAAAACATTGTTGAAAGAATGTGGGCTTTGAAATCATCCCTAGGATTGAATTCTAAGCATCAATAGTTTTATAATCTGAGGGAAATGGTAAAACCATTGTAAGGTTCTATGGCATAGGTTCTCAAAGTGAGATCCCTTAGTAAGCAGCATGGACAATACCTAGAGGATTTATTGGAAATGAAAATTCTTTTGTTCCTCCCAGACCTACTGAATCAGAAAGTCTAGGGTAGGCGGTAGGGCCCAGCCTCCAGGTGATGCTGCCACAGGGTACAGTTTGAGAACTACTGTGCTACATGATAAGAATTACAAGGGCTGATTCCATGTACCTTCATTGTTCTCAGTATCTACCTAAATTTTCAGTCTCGAACTCTTCTCTTTCTCCTTGGCAAGGTATCTTGCTTTTTAAAAGATTGTAAAGGTCTAGTAGCAAAATTTCAAAAAAGCAAATGCATTGTTTTGTTTCTGATTCTTTAGTTCACTTTTATTGTGTTAATAAGAAAAGCAAAAAGAATAAAAAGACTCCTACGTTGTAATGTTATTAACATTTAATATAAATTTGCTTTTTACAAGAAAAGGTCAAATTGTGCATATTGTTAAATAACCTTCTTAATCTGCTTTTTCACTCACCACATATTTTACATGCTAATATTTAATACTTTTGCATATCATATTTTCAGTGTTGACTTAATTCCATTATACAAATATGCCATAATTTATTTAATCAAGCCTTTAGCAGTTGCTTATAATTTTTCCTTTTATAAATAATGTTCCCATTAATTATTAAAATTTGTTTACATCCATGATGCCATTCTTGGGATCCAATTTCAAGATGTAGGATTGCTGGATCAAAGCATACAGTGGCTACTAATGCACATTGACAAATTGTCCTTTAAGAAAACTGCACCCTTAGCAGGGGATGAGAATGCCAATTCTTTCATACCACAGTTATTGCTATATCTTACTAGTTTGTTTAGTCTTTGTCAATGTAATACAAGGATGAGTTCATAGCATTTTTCTTTAATGAGGTCACAATGTCTTGTCATTGTGTTTTTGTTTAGTGCCTAATTGTATTTCTTTATTCTCATCATTTGTCCATTTTAAAAAAATGTGAGTATTCACTTTTTTTCTTATTAAATTGTAAATGCTCCTTATGTATTAAGGATTACTTTTATGAACAACTGGAGGTAAGAAAAATAGCATAAAAACTCAATTGAGTAACATCAGAATAAGTTAATTGCAATTTATTGTTAATAAGAACTATAAATAATTTGCTTGGATTAGACTATTGCAAATATGGCAACAATCAGTCTTTATTTTCCTTTCCTAGGCCTGAGCTATGCTGAACAAAATTTAGTCCTTCTCTGATGATTAGGGACCTTGTGGTGACTACGGGAGATTATTCTAAATTTTCCATTGTGCAAAGAGACTGAGACACAGAAAGCCCAAGTCCTGGCTGGCTCTGCAGGCTCCCAGTTGGACAGCCTAGACCAAGGCAAATAATTTAACCTCTCAGAGCTTTGGTTTCCTCATCTTTCAAACAGAAATAACAAAACCAACCTCTGCCTCATATGATGACTGTGAGAAACAGTATGTATAAGGGTTAAGCACACAGATTTCAGAACCTTTCTGAATTTGAATTCTCACTCTACCATTTAATAGCTATTGGCCTGGGAAAGTTCTTAATCCCTCTGGTCCTTATTTTCCTTGTCTGTATAATGAAGATAATAATATAATTTACCTATTAGGGTGGTTGTAAGGATTAAGTAAGTAAAACCTATCTACCTACCTATCTATGTGTCTGTCTGATATCTGTTGACCTATCACCCACATAGCTACCTATCAACCACCTATCTGGCATTTAGAACAGTAGCTAGCAGGTAATAAGCACAAAAATCATTCTAATTAAAAAACCTTTACATTATATCCTTTTGTAACCACCGTCCCACACAAATGTTACTGGTGGGGACTATAACTGCTATAGGGGCCACCGCAATCTTGTTAGTTGTATAAAATTGGGTTGAATCTCTACCAAACCCAGGACATACTCTGGAAATGAGTTTCTGAATAAGGCTTTAGCATCAAATTGGTTTTTTGTTGATTCATCTCATTCTATTAAATGTGAAGTGCAGGAAAACCAGTCTGTCTTTTTTTTTTTTTTTTTTTAGCTGAATAATGAGTGCAAAGCTAACCATGTGAATCGATTACTTTGCTTTCATCCTAGAGACCCACCTTCAGCAAACAAGCCATAAAAATAGTGTACCCAAGGTGCTCTAAGACAGGTTTACATCGTTTCTTCTCACAAAGCGGAACACTGCATTGATTTTTACATTCATTGTCTATAGTTAGGTTAACTAAATTCTGTGTTCTCTGATTCATGCTGTGTACTAGCTCACAAGAAAATTTTTGGTCTGAACACTTAATGTGAATCATAATTAATGCAAAAGATAATTAAAAGAATCTCTCAGCACTTTGGTCATTTTATCAGATGAAACTCCCACTTTTATCCCCATGATTTACACTGTGTAAAAGAAAATATACCCATATGGAATATGCTTGTGAATCAAAAACAAAGCCAGTGCCCAAAATACAAATCAAAAACACTGTCTAGAACAACAGGCCTCAACTAATGAATTAAAATGATTGCTGGTTTCTTTAAAATATTAAGCTCATCGATGTTTGCCAAAAACCCCTTGGCTAGCTGAGGGATTCAAACTGCATTGTTCAGCTAGAGTTTGAAATCCTTCCATTCATCATTGACATGTGAGAGACAAGACAAGGTTTTTGACAAAAAGGGGATGAGGCGCCAGATGGTTTCCATCTGTATCTCCATTGATTGTACAATGAAAACCCACCTTCCCTAATCAGAAGGCTGTGCCATACATGGAATATGAATACCCAGTGTTTTTAAAGAAGCACAATCACCCCTTCCCAACCATAGATGTATAAATATTAATGAACACAATCTGGTTCTAAGCAAATTTAGCATGAACTTTTAGCAACCCTCCCTTGACAACTTCCTCTCTTTTTAACTGAATTAAGCTTCTAAGTTCTGTGATTAAAAATAGCAAACCCTGCACTGAAGTTGGATCTGTGACTGAGGTAAACCTCTCCCTTGCAGCTAGTAACCAGTTAACGTAGCTTGTATAATTGTGTGCTTTTTATAACCAAAAAAGGGTCTTCATTTGAACGGATGTTTAGCACATATGAATAGTGAGGTATAGAATCCATACAAATAAGCAGAAAATTGATCTTTAACCTATAATTTACACCATGCCTATTTCCAAAAATACTTGAGCAAATTTAGAATTATTACACATAATATTGAGATAGTTGTTAAATAACTTAATTTCTGCAAAAAATCGTATACTGACTCATATTTTAACGTTCCTATATGCTAACAGAGAGTATTAAGACAGTTTTAACAACTAATATTAAAAAGAAAGTAGTAGATTCCTTTCTTGGATGTTTTTGAACTTGAATCATAGTATCACAGTATCTTTAACCAAGATTTGGGGTTTTCCTCGTAATATCAGAAGAGACTTAGATTTGAAAATTTCCATTAATTCCTTCCTTTGTTTCTTTTCTTTTTTGTTCAAACTAGGAAGGTTTGCATACTTGCTTCAGCTTATGTGTCTTTAATCTGTTGAAGCAATGCATTTTCCAAGAAGCGTATTCCATGTTTTCACCACTAACAGTTCCCTGTGGATCAGAGTGGTAAGACTTTTAAAGTAAAATATGTCAAATCAGTCCAAAGATAATATGAAAAATTAAATCCATATACGCAGCTTTAGTCTTCATGTGACTGAGAGGAATTAATCTTTTTCCTCTCCTGCAACATGCATTGTTCTCCTGCTGTCAATAAACAAAATATTACTAAGTACCTACTATGTGCCTGGCATTAGGCTAAGCAGTGAAGATTGACACATCGGACAGTGTTGCTCTTCTCAGGCACAGATGCTATTTCAGAGCCATCCTTCAGAGATTGGCTAAAGAATGCTCTTTGCTATATGATAGCAACATTGTGCACAGAGCTTATATGTATTTCCATTGCATGTGATCGAGCGTGTCTCTTATCCCCTAGTTGCCTTTTGGGAAAAAGGCAATTCTCAGTGGAATTTGCCAGTGTTACCAGCAGTGTTGCTGTTTGTTTAAGGTTCAGTTTCACCAGGTTGTGGCAAGTTTTAAAAACTCTTCCTAGCTCAATTTGTTTGTCAGCAGCATGATCAGATATCAGAATAACATCAATAAAGCTGGAGCAAAAGATGAGCTAAAGCTGCAGAGAAAATGCTGAGCTTATCAAAATGCGTTTTTGGTTATCTTTGAGGCAAGAAGAACAGGAAAGGCCAGATCCACAGCTTAAGCCAGATGGTGCAATGTTAGCATTAGACAAAGAGGAAGAGAAACAATTTCTCTCCTCATTTCTTTTGTAGTTTTCATTAAGAAGAATCTCTCCAAACTGCAAAAAAGATACCTTAAATGGTTCATTTTAGTAGTAAACCGAAAAAATAAGAAGATTGAAAGTAAGCAAAAAAAAAGAAAAAGAAAAAAAGTAAGCACATATATGTTTTTAAGTCTTTAGGCTCAGTTGCATTGGATCTTCAGAAATAATGGGGAAAAATAAAGCAGGAATAAATAACTTTTTTGATATATGAGAAAATTAATTTTTTTCTTGATTATCAAAAGAGGGAGCTGGGCCAAAGAGGGGAGAAATGTAGGTCTGGAAAACAATATCCCATAAAATACCCATAAAACAAGTTACATTCAAATACATGGTTTATGAGTACTAGTAAAAGAAAATTATGAGGTATTCAAGAAGAGATAGGACAGAGCTGGGGAGGAGACATAAATATGTGATATATGATATGCAGTATTTAACATATATACTATATGTTATATTACATATACATATATAGCAATATATGTAAATATATTCACCTTGATATACATGTACATGTAATATAACATGCAGTTATGTTACATGCAACTTATATGCATATATGCAAGGTTGCATCATAAACCTATTTCAGCAAGGTAGTTGACAAAGTCTTGCAAGATATCTTTAGGGTAAGCCTGTAGAGTATGGCGTGAATGACAAAGAATGAATGAATGAATTGAACAACTGTTAATTAATTAATCAATGTCATTTGAGGAAATGGTATGTAGAAATATGCCACTGAGCTCTGTGTTGTCAAAAACAATTAATTTGGGTTAAGGTGAGAGAATTATCATTACAAATGAATGGTTGTAGATACTTGACATAATCATGTTTCAAAATGAATCTGAAGAAATGGGTAAAAATAAATCAGATGGTATTTATTTATTTATGTAATTATTTTTGTAGAGACAGGGCCTCATTATGTTGCTTAGGCTGACCTTAAACTCCTGGCCTCAAAGTGAGCCTTCTCTCTCGGCCTCCCAAAG
This sequence comes from Sapajus apella, assembly GCF_009761245.1. Lineage (NCBI taxonomy): Eukaryota > Metazoa > Chordata > Mammalia > Primates > Cebidae > Sapajus > Sapajus apella. The sequence continues at coordinate 44,512,339 of NW_022436944.1, forward strand.
TACTGAGCTGGGCAAGAGTCACCATGCCCGGTCTCATATGAAATTCACAGAAGAAACTACAAGTACTGCACAGAAGATCCAAAACTTAGTTAGAAATTACAGGATGTAGTGTTTGGGGAGAGTGGATGACAGCAGTTTAGAAGAAAAATATTTAAATCAACACAGTGGTATGATGGCAAATATGAAAAAAAATTGTCAGTAGGATCTTACAGAAAGAGTAACAGAACATATTTGTCCTCTTGTCTCCCATTATTCATTGTCATCCTGGTGGTGATGAGGACTTTATCACACACTAGCAAGTGCTATAAGGAGAAATTACCATGAGCAAGAATTAGACCTGTTTGTTTTGTTACTGATCCACTGCAGAGTTTATCAGAATGATCCTCAGGAACTGGCTGATCTGGAACATAAGTAAAGTATGAAATGAAAGATCCAAGATCCTTAGAGGAAGTTTAAAGAATAGAAAACAAAGAAGAGAAAATAAGGCAAGCATGAGATATGGATATAGAAATAGACAAAGTGTTCAATGGCATAGACCAAAAACAGCTTTATATATAAATGCTTCATTTACGAAAGCCTTTGCATTGAAGATCAAAAGTGGAAATAATAGACTGCTCAACCAGTTGTGTTAGCACAGCTGTTTTTCATATAAGAAAAATCGAATCAGATCCCTACTTTATGCCATATAACACAAGAATCCATTCCAGATGAAATATACACTTAAATGTAAAGACATTTTTAAAGAATATAAATTTATTGCCACTGAACTCTATATCTAAAATGGTAAAGATAGTAAGTTATTTGTGTATATTTTACCTCAGTGAAACATTTTTTAAAAAAGACATTTAAGTCCTAAAGCAAAGAAAGAAAATATAGAACAGAAAGAAGAGAATTTCTTAAGTTTAAAAATTACTAACCATAAAAGAAGAGATTGACAAATTTGACTAAAAATTAAGTCCTAGAAGAATGACTCCCACAAACAGTAATGGTGAGAAGAGCTATTCTGCCTTCAGCAAGGTGGTGACCCAAGAATCATCAACAACATTCAAAAGGGAGTGGGCTTTAAGAAGCATGCCTCTTAAGCATTCAAAGAAACTTGCCATGAAGGAGATGGTACTCCAGATGTGTGGATTGATACCAGGCTCAACAAAACTGTCTAAGCCAAAGGAATACAAAATGTTCCATACTGCATCCATGTGCAGTTATCCAGAAAATGTAGTCAGAATGAAGATTCACCAAACAAACTCAGGCATTGGTTACCTTAGGTACCTGTCATCACCTTAAAAAATCTATGGACAGTCAATGTGGGTGAGATCTAACCACTGGTTGTCAAATAAGATTTATAAGACTGCCAACAAAAATAACATACGTTCATTTAAAGAATTCCACAAAGTGAAATAGTAAGCCAAAAATTGGGAGAACTTTGCAACACCTAAAAATGACAAAGGATTAGTCTCTCTCTCTCTCTCTCTCTCTCTGTCATACATACACATGTACACACACACACACGTTTATAATTACTATGAATCAAAAGAGAAATGGGTGAAGACATGAACAGTATTTAACCAAAAAAAAAAGGAAGCATCAATGGTAAAGACAGGAAAAGATGTTCAACCTCATTGGAAATCAAGACATGCTTTTTCAGATCACAATAAGTTACATTTTAGATGGACAAAATTTAAAAGCCTAACATTACCAAATATTAGCAAGGATGTGGAGCAAAAAGAACCCAAATGCACTGAAGCTTGGAGGGAACGTTGACTGGTTCAACCATTTTGAAAAATATGTTTGAATTACCTAATAAAGAATACATTTACCCTCTGATTCAGCAATTCTACTCCCAGAAAAATTCACTCAACATGCACCAAAGACACATGCAAGAAAATTCACAGTAGCTTTGTTCGTAATAGAAAATCACTGGCAATAAACTTTCCAAAGAGGAAATAACCCAAAAGTCTACACAGACTACACAGAACAAGGTGTTATATTTGCCCAGCAGAATATTATACAGCAGTGAAAAATGGACAAATTCTAGCTTTATATATTGGATGAATAAATCTCAGAAATACAAACATGAATGAGAAAAGCAAGTCATAGGAACATATACACGGCATACTACCATTTTTATAAAACCCACAGACAAGCCAAATTTTAGAATATATTATTTAGAAAGATATACACACACATGGAGTATGGCTAAAACTCATCCAAATGATAAACACAAAATTGATCATGGGGAGGCAGGAGATAGGATCGGGGAGGAATACTACATATTTCATATCAACATTATTGGTAATATCCCACTTTCATGAAGTATTGGCTTCATGGGGGATTTATTCCATTACCAAGCTTCATAGCCTACATACATGTTATAACATGTAAATTTATTTATACACAAAATAAATTAAGGAAAGAAAAGAAAAAGAGAAGACCAAGGAAGGCAGGCCTCCTTAACCCCACCAAAGCTATGTAGGCACTGGCAGGAAACCCAAGGTGTAAGGAAACATTTTGCTTCTTTCTCTGCATTTCAAGTGGGTTATGAGTCAACATACAGCTTAAAATTGGTTCTTTCTGGAAATGAGCTAGGCTGTCTAATTTTCCATTAATTCTATGTCAATAGGGCAAGGTTACAGAGGTACATACACATTCTAATTAAGAGAGGGGAACCTCTCATCATATTCAGCACTAAAACTATATCTGCAATAACATGCTCAATTCTTAGACCTATATTTTATGAGAAGTATTTGAAAAAAATAAAGAGCTTCAGGGAAAGTTAACATAGACACTGGGGTGTTGAAAATCCATTTCACACGAATGGCTAAGTGAACTTGAATTTGAGATATTCAACTGAGAGAGAGCTTAGGAGAAATGTGATAGCTAACTTCAGAAATTAAAAAGAAATGCTGTGAAATTTCAAAAAAAATTTTAGCTTTATATTACATATAGAGTGGCTACCTGCTGCCAATGGATAGAAATGTATTGAGGCTGATTTAAGGTTTGAAAATGAAAATATCAGATCATAACAGCTAGTTGGATGACTGACTCTGGATGGTGGCATAGTCCAGTGATTTCCTAAAGCTATGAGAGAATGTCATCCTTTAAAAATGTTTAGAACTTTCATATTTCCTATCATGGATTATATTTTATAATTCAGACTACAGGCTTAGTATATTTTTGGTCTAAAAATACCTAATAATATTGTATAATGCTTATCTTTAATTCAGTTATATCACTTATTTTTTTATTTCTACTCAGTTCCAGAGATAAAGAATGAATGACTCTACTTCTAATCACTACCTAACTCTATGGGACATACTTAATCTCTCAAAGCTTCAGTTTCTTCCGCTGTAAAATGGGAATAATAACAATACCTATCTGTAGTGAGTTAAATAATGATCGCCCAAATATGTCCAAATCATAATCCCTGGAACCTTGAATATGTTATCTTGCAAAGGGACTTTGCAAATGTAGCTAAGGATTTTCTGATGACGATATTATGCTGGATTATCTGGTGGGCCCAGTATGGTCACAAAATTCCTTATAAAAAGGATGCAGGAGGGTCAGAGGCAAAAGAGATTATGGGATGAGGGAAGCACAGATTAGAGCGATGCACTTTCTAAAGTGGAGGGAGAAGCTAAACATCAAGGAGACTCGTGGCCGCTAGAAGCTGAAAAAGGCAAGAAGTGGATTCTTCTCTTAGAGCCTCCAGGAAGAATTAGTTCTATACTCCCTTTGACTTCAGCTCTGTGAAACTCATTTCTGACTTCCGACCTCCAGAACTGTAAAATAATACATTTGTGTTGTTTTCAGCAACTAAGCCAGTGGTGATTTGTTACAGCAGCAATAGGAAACAAACTCACCATCTCATAGGGATTTCTGTGGGGATGGAATTAAATAAACCAGTAAAAATTCTTGGCTTCTATTACTATTATTGTCCACCTTATTTTCTCGAAATGAAGATTCAGCCTTGCAATCAGTGACTGCCCTCGGTTATTTCCCTCATAAGCCATTTTCAAACCTCCATGTACACTAAGGACATGGGGAAAAGACTCTGGCTGGGAGTAAAGAGTTCACAGCCATGACGCTGAGGGTCCTGACAGCTGCTCGACTTCTCTAGGCCTCCATCCCTCAGCTACAATTAGAGACTTGATTGCTCCAGCTCTAAAATGCAAAGATGATGTGCTTGTTTGGGTAGTCCAATAAATGCCTTCTCAGTCTACCCTCTTGCTCCTCTCTGATGGTTTATCTTGTATCTGAATTCTCTAGTGCCAACTGCTCCTAGGTTATCTTTACTTTGGGTACTGATTAACCAGGCAGTCCCAATTCTATGCTTTAAAAAAAAAAAGGGAGATGAAAAGAGGACTAGCAGTTCTCAGCTTAAATTTATGTTTAAAAAATATATTCGATGTTTCACAAATTTGTTCTTAGCAAAAAATTCCTAGCTTTAAGCATCCATATAGATTTGCCCTGGCTCCTTCTGTTTTTAATTCAAGGCAGTTGCTTTCAAGAACAGGGCTGACTGGCCATCATCATCAAGTGTTCTGCCCAGGTTCTTATCCTCCTAAGTGGCAGGACATTTGACACACTTTCCTAAAGGTGTAGATAACAGTGCATGGGAATCAAACATGACCAAAATAGAACAGACACCAAAGTAATGTTGAGCACAAGCTCTCTTTCATATCTCCACTTTCTCCAACTCACCATGGAGAGAAACTGTGAAAAAGCATTGCCATCCAGAAACTATTCTGTACATGCAAAACATTCCCATTGATTTGAACTCAGCATAGGGTTGGATGTTGTGACAGAGAATCAGAAAACACTCAGCTGACACACAGAGAAAGTGCTACTTTAATATGAGGCGACCCTCAAAACTTCACAAGGTGGTCTTGAAAGAAGAATAGATCTTTACTAGCTGGAGAAGACAAGAAGGACATTTTGGGGAGAAAGAATGATGTGTGCAAAGCAGAGAGGCTTCCTCTAAAAGGAGAAGTTACCGTGTTTGGCATGTCATGGGGAGGGAATAGACAATAATTGGAGATGAAGCTAAGGTCAGCTGCTGCTACCAGTCTGTGCTTGCCGTACTGGTCATCTGAATTTTACTGGGTAGAATTCAGCGATTAAAGAGACAACTGTCATCAGGGATGGGGCATGCTCAGATTGGATAAAAATAAAATAGGTAAAACTGTTAGAGGCATCCAGTATGTAGCAATAATTGAGGTCTGGGAGAGGGGCTGTTGGGGTGAAAAGAGGGAGGTGTTGAACTAGAGTTGCTTTCATTGAAAACCAACTGGATATTGGAGAGATGAGGTCCACAATGACCTGGAGGCTTCCGCTTTGGCTCATTAGGTGTATGGCAGCATCACTGGCCACGCCGTGAAAAACAAAGATGGAGGAAGACAGAACAAAGGTTGGGACCACGGACACTAAACTGAGTGGGCTGACAGAAGGCAAAGAGGAAATCAGAACCCTAGAGAAAAGAACCACTTGGGCAAAGTAAGGCAGGGAAGGAGACAGGAAATGTGTGGGCAGAGGGACACAGGAGATTAAAAAAACCGATGATGTCAGAGAAACCAGATGCAGATAGATGGACATGAGGGGGTGCAGACCAGCTGCTGTGCCAAATGTGGCAATATGGGCTGGTAGGTGAAGGACGGAAATGGGCACCACAGAGCCACACCCAAACCCCCAGAGCCCTGAGCATCCCCATGTGGAGGTGAACATTTCCCCTCTCCCTAACTCGATGAGATACCTCTCACGACATTTGACATATGCCTTGTACAAAGTACCGGTATATTTGCTACATGAAGCCAAGGGGAATGGAAGCTTTCCCATATTCCCACAATGCCAGAAGGCAGAGCCTGGCTCTAGCCACCCCCACTCAACAACTTAAAACCAAATCAGTCCCCAAAGTATTGAAAAGGCAAGATAGGAAACAATGACTAATGTGGGCCCAGGAATGAAACCAAAGCACGCAGCAATATGCACACATGCAGATGCAGCGCTGGCCTCCTCCCCCGCGGCCCGTCCAGACCGTTTGGAAAGAATAGACGATTAGGCCTCAGTATAATTCATTCTCTTTCACAGAAGTAGAAATTAATTGCTGTGTAAGTGACTAGAGAAAGCAAAAAACTACATAAATGCTTATACACAATAATCATTAAATGTGCCCTTCCGAGCAGTGGCGGGAGAAAGTGGGGACTGGGAGAGAATTAAAAATGGCACTTAAGTGCTGTGACCTCGGGGTGAGTCAGAAAACAATAAAATTCCTGTTTAAGGAAAAAGAGAGAAAAGAAATAACCCGGGTATAACAACGTATAGTATATATCTAGGGGCAAGTGCAGGGAGCCGTGCTTTTCTCATGATAGGGAATACGTAAGGGAGATCCAAAGAGATACTGCCTTTCTAAGGGGAAAAAAAGAACAGAAGAAGGGATACTGGCAAGAGACTGAGTCACAGAGGGGAAAGCCCAGCACTGTGAGGGAACAAAAGAACAGTACTTACCACTCCATGTTTTTCATAACCTCAGAAAAGGATGGCCCAGTTTATAAATGCACAGCTGTAAACATGACACGCCTCGACGCATGACTTGATCACGAAAGAGTCAGAACTCAAAGTTCAGGTTTCTTAAAATATATAGACAGTATGCACACACAAACACACACACACTTCTCTTTCTCAAGTTTTAAAAAAGTATCTGCTTGAGTCAATTGGAATTTGAACAAGAGCAATGAATGCTTTTTAGCTTTACTCTGAGCCTGGCCATTGAAAATAATTCAAGTTACCAGAACGCATTCTACATTTCACATTCTGGCACTGCCCTTGCGCACAGATTCTGAGGATGCATTTCTATGCTTACAGCACACATTATTCCCTGGTGGTGTGGTCTGGAAGATTGTGTACATCTCACCACCTGGGTCCAGCTTCTTTGAATTGCTCTGAGCACTTCTCATTTACCAGGAAAGAGTCTCTTCTTCTGTGTGATGTATAATAATGTGAAGCTCTTAGCATGATGATCAAAGAATCAGCTAATCAATGCTAAATTAGATACAGATAGAAACACTCCAGTTCACAGGTCTGGCCGATGTAGTAAAATCCACTTTAGAAAATGGAAACCCTTAAGTCTCATTGCAGAGAGTTGATTCAAAACAGATCATCCAGTCCCTATATCAATCAAATAAATGTATATGGACCTGGTGCTTTTCTCCATTATCATAAAATGTATATATACACAATGAAATATTATTCAGCCAAAAAAGCATGAAATTCTGTCATTTGCAACAACATGGAATGGAATCGGAGGTCATTGTGTTAAATGAAATAAGCCACACACAGAAAGAAAAATATCACATGTTCTCACTCATATATGGGAGTTACAAAAGTGGATCTCATGGAGGAAGAGAGGAAACTGATGGTTCCCAGAGGCTGGGAAGGGTAGGGGAAGATGAAGAGAAGCTGGTCAATGTGTATAAAAAATACAGTTAGATACAAGGAATAAGGTCTAGCACTTGAAAGTACAGCAAGGAGAATATAGTTAACAATTTACTTTACATTTCAAAATAGCTAGAACTGGAATGTTCCCAACACAAAGAAAAAATGCCTATAGCAATGGATGTACTAATTACCCTTATTTAATCATTACACATTGTACACATGTATGAAAAGATCACATGTACAAAAATATGCACAACTATTATATATTAACCAAAAAGTTTTTGTGGAAAAAAGGCAGACAACAGATATCTGTCACTTTTCTGGATTTCTTCAGGGATCCTGCCGTTTATGGACTCCAAGCCAGAAAGGAGACACAGGGAAGAAAATGTATATACTTTTGGGCTCAAAAACTAAATTAACCCAGCAGGAAATGGGTTTGCCCTCCTCTGAACAATGCTATACCTCCCTGATGACACAGATCATCCCCCGCCTTAGATAATTTTTATTTGTGTTTATGTCTCGACTCTCCTACTATTTTGCAAGCTCTTCACAAGCAGGACTGCATCTTGGTATCTTAGCTGAGTAATCGCTCGTGTTTTAACAAGGGCTTTATATTTTCCCAATATTCCTTCACACGCACTAATTAATTTGGTCTTCATGAACCTCTCAGTTAGGTGGGGCAGGCACAATTATTATTTTTCTCATTTTATTATTTTTTCATTTTATACATACAGTTAAGATTAAGAAAAGTGAAATGAATTGAAAGTTACATGGCTACTCAGCTTAATTCCAGAGTTCAGAAAGAGGCACATTGATCTAGGTTCCAAAACTAGACCTCCTTCCTCCACACCTAGCTTTTCCTCCTGCCTTCCCACATGCCACCTTATATGGCTGGTGGTCAGCCAGGTGCCCACTACAAGAAAGACACCTAGAGAGAAGAACAAAAAAGAAGAAACATAAGGCAGTTAAAAGAGAAAAAGAGATCTTTTTTTGTGTGTGTGTGAGATGGAGTCTTGCTCTGTTGCCCAGGCTGGAGTGCAGTGGCACAACCTTGGCTCACTGGAACCTGTGCCTCCTGGGTTCAAGCAATTCTCCTGTCTCAGCCTCCTGAGTAGCTAGACTACAGGTGCCTGCCACCACGCTCAGCTAATTTTTGTATTTTTAGTAGAAATGGGGTTTCACCATGTTGGCCAGGCTGGTCTCTAATTCCTGACCTTGTAATCTGCCTGCCTCGGCCTCCCAAAGTGCTGGGATTACCACATGAGCCACTGTGCCTAACCATGTTTTTCTAATCTGAAAAACCCCTGAACACTGTTGTTAGATATGAAATCATGACTGTCTTTTTCTCTCCATAACATAGTCATGAGAAATGCCATTGTCAGAGGAAACAAAAAGGTGTGCGTGTGTGTGCAAGTGTATGCACATGCATTCTTTCTTTAAAGAATAAAGTGAGATTATGAGATCAATGGGATCACTGATGTTGGAATGGGGAGAGCCCTCAGGGGGCATCTGTTTCACTGTTGCTAGAGACGTCCTCAGAACAGAAAACTGGAGCCTGTTGGGGGATGCTCCTGGCAAAGTGACTACTTAGTTATAAAGGAGTGGTATTTTGGCCCATCTACCCTCTTATCCAGTTACTGGCCCTTGGTAACAGAGTAGATGAGAAGGTAAAAACCCCCTGTTAGGTAGAGAGATAGGAGATTAGAAGTCTCCCTACACAAGGAAAAGGCAGTGTCTTAGGTAAGGATCTCCACAAGCAAAGCCTGAGAGATCAATTCCAAGGCAAATCAGGCACTTAATGGAAACACATGAGGGAGTGAAGAAAGCAAGAGAGGGCAGGGGAAAAGGCAAAGATGTGGATTTAGAAGTCGTGTGATCCCACAGGGAGCTCTGGGGTGTAAACTACTCAGAGGTCATTCTGCACAGAGATAAGGGTCTTGAGCTGCTGTACCTCAGCATCAGGTGGTCACTGGCCAAAGGCTGCCCCGTGGCATGGAGGCTGTAACCTCCCAGGCATCTCTGGATGAGGTAGATGTCATTGTTAAGGGCAGTCCTCCAGATGGTGCAGATAGGAGGATCTGGCAGCCAACATCTGCAGCAGCTGGAGGACAGGGGCACTAGCCCTGTTAAGGGGGCCTGGGTGGGGCACTAACACCTTCTACTATAGGCTGCTTCTCACACCTACAGGAGCTGAATTCCAGGTAGGCGGTCTAATTCAGAGCTGGATGCCCTCTCATGGGAACTGTGCCATGGGATCCTCTGCCTGGGATCTGCTGTATTACCCCCTACTTTACAAAATCATATCCATATGTTTCTGTATTCTTCACCTTTAGTGAAACTTGGAGACTCTATATTTGTTGGTGTCTTTCAGTCAGTCACTACCTCCTTATAACAACACATGCAACAGACCTCGCAATTCTGTTTTCCTCCACCCAAATTTCTATTTGTACATCTCAAGGAGAATGGGGTCAATAACTCCCAAAGGCAACCCATTCTATTTTGCTCTTCACTACATGTTGGTAACTTTAATAAAGTAAAAATCTATTTCCTTATTATTTCCATTCACCAAAAGGGTGAAAAATAGGTCTAATTTTTAGATATTAAATACCTTCTCTTCTACAGGTGAAAGAGCCACAGTTCAGATTATTCCACCATGTAGGACATGCCTGTAAATCTGTTTACCCATCTGGCCCCTACCCAGTGAAGAAATTCCAGTCTGTCCATGACCCCATTTAAGGAGGTGCCCAGAACTACCCAGCCCTCCGGGAGTCATGTGACCCACATAGATCAAAGGAGGATTATCCTTTTTGTTTGGGACACAGCAGTTCAATTAATGCAGTCTAAAAGTAACTTCATGATTTAAATAAAGTCTACTATATGATCCATTATACCACTGATTTAAACTGACTCGTAAATAAACAAATCTACAGATATTTGCATATGCTGTCTGTCTCAACCCAACTTTTGTTTCTAGATTGATTTTTTAAAAACTTAAATATAGGCTGGCCAGGCATGGGGGCTCACACCTGTAATCCCAGCATTTTGGGAGGCCGAGGCGGGGGGGGAGGATCACAAGGTCAAAAGACAGAGGCCATCCTGGCCAACATGGTGAAACCCCGTCTCCACTAAAAATATAAAAATCAGCTGGGTGTGGTAGTTTGTGCCTGTAGTCCCAGCTACTCAGGAGGCTGAAGCAGGAGAATCACTTGAACCCGGGAGGTGGAGGTTGCAGTGAGCTGAGATTGCACCATTGGACTCCAACCTGGTAACAGAGTGAGACTTTGTCTCAAAAAAGAAAAAACAAAACAAAGGAAAACAAAATTTAAGTATAGGCTTTTATATCTATTCAATTAAACCTTAATGTTGTTCCATCACTCCAACCTGAAATGATCTCTCCAGGTAGTAATTCTGTTACTCGAAGTATGTGCCGTGCTTCCAGGTTTCATGCCAATCATGATATTGACACATATATTATCTATTATCATCAAAATCATTGATAGAAAAGAAAATCTTGATGGGGCTAAGAGTGGATCCTCATAGCCCATCCTTAGAGACCAGCCCCACACAGGAGCCATTCTAGTGCACACACAGTTTGATTCATGCTTTTTTCAAGACCCAGCCTAAATGATATGATCAATACATTTCTTCAGACATGTATTCTTATAAACTGAGTTGTGAAGAATACAAAATAATTTATAAAATATGTGTAGTTACATGCATTTAGTAGAATATTAAAACAGAATATGAAGCCAGTAGTAGTTTTACAAATAAAAATAATCCAAGGAGATGAAGGCCAAATATAGAATATAATTTCAGAATAAAAAGATCATTTTTTTCCATGTAGAAGAAGTTGGCAAGTCTGAGGGGGGAAAAGGATTGATGACTGGCCTCTGGATAGGGACCCATGGAATACAAATTGTATTAAGGGAAATGGGTGGTCAGGGATAAGAGAATACAACAGACTAAATGACTATATTAGTTATCTGTTGCTGTATGACAAATTCATACCACATTAGCAGCTTAAAAGAACAAAAGTTATTTTACAGCTTCCATGGGTCAGGAGTCTGAGCTTAGGTTAGCTCAGCCCTTTGTTCAGGACATCACCAGGCTGAAATCAAGGTGTTAGCTAAAGCTGCAAACTCAGCTATGGCTTGGGTCTCCTTCCAATCTAACTGGTTGCTGGTGGAATTCAGTTCTTTGCAATTGCAGGACAGAGTTCCCCACTTTTGCTGGCTGCAAGCTGAGGGCTGTTCTCAGCTCCTAAAGGCCACCTGCCATTCTATGCCATATGGCCTTCTCCACTCTATGGCAATTAGCTCTTCAAGGCCAGAAGGGTAAACACGGTTCGTTCTGCTAAAATGGAGTCCTATACTAAGTAAAGTAGTCAAGGGAGTGATTATCCTATCACATTCACAGGTCCAGGCCAAGCAAAGAGAGGAGATTAGAGACACTGTGTACACCAAGGGGTAGGAATCTTTGGAGCCATCCCAGAATTCCACCTGCCACAGTGACTTACCATGGCTGAGGCATAGTATGGATCTGTGGTAGAAGAGGAACCTGGAGAGGACTTCCATGCCTTGCTATGGAGTTTGAACATTATACTGAAAGTAATGGAAGCACATTAACAGATACCTCTCCCTTTGGGGAGGTACAAGAAAATGTTATCAGTAATAGTGATTAAGAAAGTATTCTAGGAAGCATGGAGTTTAGAGAGAGTATTATTGAATGAGCTGAGGCAATACATGTAAAACATAGCATAACCCATATATAAACTTGATTCTATTTATAGTTTACTCATCCTGCTTGCCTATAAGACTGCTATGAGAAAGCGAAGCTAAGCTACACCTTGCCCTGTTGCCCTTGTGATTAAGTGTGCCCTTCACATATAGCAACAGATGAAACAAAAATATTTTTGCATCACTAGAGACTCTTTCCAAAACAGAAACACCATATCTTACTCCAGTCCCCCCATCCAAAAACATTCTAAAAAGACTTGAGCTTCTTTCCTGTGAGTTGCTGGCTCCCTCAAGAAAAAATATTTATCTCTGACTTTAGAATACAGATATCTGCAGATATGTGAGGATCCAGACAGGTAGGATAAGCATGTGAGAACTGCTGCTTTTTCACCAATGAGGATTTTGAACAGATTAATGGTAACTTTGTGGGCTATTTTTTTCCTTTAAGTACCTGTGGTATTCTTTTTTCAGGGACTCCTGTGCTTCTAAAGGCTGGACAATTCTCCAAACATTACAAGTAAAAAGTACTTCAACGTTCAGTTTGTCTTTGAGTTTTCCATTCACAACTGTGTCTATACCTTGTATCCTCAAGAGCAACCACAATGTTTATTTTTAAATATAATAATATTATCTATAAGCTACTTATTACATGTCAGGTAAAGCACTGATCTCAGAGCTTCATATCCTCATAATCAAATGAGGAAACCACAGCATAGAAAATTCAATTAACTTGTTGGGGTTTACATAGGTTGCTAATGGTAGAGCTGGGATATTAATCAAGGTAGCATATTCTGCAATGGTTCACAGTCTTGGGGGAAAAAAAAGGCACTTACTACTCTTGTAAGGGTGACCCTTGAGGCATTCGATACATGATTGCTGATTAGCAATGACTACTTTTGAGGTGGCAGAGTCAAAAATATGTTAAAACTAAGGTCTAGCCACTATAAGATTATGTCATAGAAGGGACACAGAAACATTAGGATAAATAAATCCAGGAGGAAATTCTTAAAAATAAGTCAAATAAACCTCAGATCTATGCAATAAATCAAGAAAAAGAGAAAGAAGCACACATATAAAAATCTTAGAAATTATAAGAAAATACTGTGTTCAATTCATGCTTACTACTTTAGAATATTAACAAAAGGACAAATTTCAGGTATAATATGAATTACCCAAATTGCCACAAATAGAAGAAGAAACACTGAATAGATGAATTGATTAGACAAAGCAATCTGTAAAAATCTGTAAAAGTTATAAAAGCATTATCTTGTTCAAAAATTAATCCTGATGCAGAGAATTTCAGAGGAAAAAAAATGATGATGAAAATATAATTCCCATAGGTGCAGAACACAGGACATGATAAAATCTTTCTAATCATTAAATACAATTTACATAATTTTGATATCAAAACTAATAAGATAGCATAACAATTCAACTAAGGACCAAATCATTATGAAAATTGATGCAATAATCTCAAACAAATATGGAATACAGCAGTAAGTTAAGGAAACATTTCATCAGGGCCAAGTAGGCTTTACTCCAAGAATAAAAAGATGATTAAATATTAGGAAATTTATAATTATAGTACACCATTTTAATAGATCAAAGGCAAAACTTGCACAATAATTTAAAAGAAACTATGATACTCTGTATCAAGTCTGATATTAAACACATTATAAATAATTCTGACTGGATACTCATAATATCCTCACAAGATATTTACATGATTATCTTCATATTACAGAGTAAGAGGCTGAAATTGGAAGGGAACAAATAAATTGCTTAATGTTACACAATTCTAAGAGGAGGAGATATAATCTGACTTCTGTTGTGTCTGGCCATGAATCCCATGCTCCAGCTTCCATGTTATATTCTCCTCATGGATAATAATTTACTAAAATAATCTAAAAGGCATTTTATAGTATCCCCAAACCCAGTTTTTTATTTAAAAAATTCTCAGCATATTAGGAGTGCAGTAAAATTCCTTTAACATGGTTAGAAAAAAATCTATCATCAAATAAATAGCTGTTAAAATCAGAAACAAGATAAGAGTAGAATGCTGGTGAGTATTTTGAACATTGCTATGAAAATTCTGGCTAATATTATAGGATACAATCAACAAAGAAGAGATACATTACTTGGAAAGGTGAGAGAGTCATTATTTGATTATTATATAACTGTTTATAAATAAAACTGAGAATAACTAAATGAAAAATAATTAGCATTAACAAATAAATAGAATCAAAAATCAAAATATTAAAAGCAGTAGCTTTCATATAACAGTAACCGCCAATTAGAAAACAATATTTTAAATAATCTCAAAAGTAATTACAAAGTATCTAATACTTAGAAATAACCTTAAAAAGAAACATGCAGGACTTCTACAAAGAAATGATTTTTTGGTCACATTACATAAGACTTGAAAACACAAAGAGATATTTTGAAATGACTGACAATTGTAAAGATGCAAACTTTTCCCAAATAATTCATAACTTGCACATAATTCTGTACAAAGTACACCAAGTTTTTTTTTTTTTTTTTTTTTAGGCAGGGTTTCGCTCTTGTTGTCCAGGCTGGAGTGCAATGGCATGATCTCGGCTCACTGCAACCTCTGCCTCCCGGTTTAAGCCTCCTAGGTAGCTGGGACTACAAGCGTGCACCACGATACCTGGTTAATTTTGTATTTTTAGGGGAGACAGGGTTTTACCATGATGGTCAGCCTGGTCTTGAACTCCTGACCTCGAGTGATCCACTTGCCTCGGCCTGCCAAACTGCTGGGATTATAGGCATGAGCCACCACGCCCAGCCCAAAATTTTTTAAATTTGAAAATTAATTCCAATATTTACCTTAAAGAATCCTGAGATAATAATTGCTAAGATAAATTTAAAATACAGAAATATGAAAGGGTTAGGGGCCGCCATATCAGAAACAGACTATAATACAAATTACCATGGGACATATAAACTATAATATGGTTCTGCTACGATAATCAATAGATGGTTATGGAAATGGAGAGCCCAGATACAGAAACATATATACTAATTAAAAGATAAATTTAATCACAAATCAGTGAAGACAAGAGCATTCATTTAATAAATGACATCGAATTAACTATTGAAATAGTTTAAAATATATGCTGCTGTCTCAAACTATATGTTAAAATAATACAAATAAATTTTATAGTAAATTTTAAAATAAAATAGTGAAGGATTATATAAAATACAGGTGGTTATTTATCAGCTATTGAACTTAGCAAATAATTTCTAAACATATAAGTAGTGAAATGTATCAGAGTAATAGTGGATTTGACTGGAGTAGCAAAGGTGAAACACAGTCATATATCAGAGAGCATAATGCTCAAAAGACAAACACCAAACTGGAAAAATAATTTCCAGAGACATAACACACAAAGATAGTTCATATGCAAGATGTCAACATCTCAATGGATAAATGGGCAAAGAACATAGATCAACAAGTTACCAAAAATCCTTATAATTATCCATAAGCATTCAACATTTTAAAAAATGATTAATGCTTAATGTTGTTGAGTGTGAGGAGAAATAGTCATGACACTGACAGTAGGTGTATAAATTAATATCGTTGGCCACATGTAAGAAGAATTGTTAAAACATCCATGCCCTCTGGTTGCCTCTCCTAGGAACTATCCAATAGAAACAATTAAGAAGGTGGCAAAAGATGTAACACAAGGCTAGTCAAGGTCATATCATTCATTCTAGGCAGAAACAAAAACATTCAACCATAGAGGTACATCCAAAAGTGCAATATTATACAGTCATTGGATAATCATGTTTCGAAAAATATTTAATGTGATGAGAAAATTTTCCCAGTCAAGTGAACATAAATAAGACATAAACTTTGTCTAGACCACAATTGTGATTCTGTGACGTAATCACATATCCAAAGAAAAAAACCGGAAGAAAATATGCCAAAATGTTACAGCTGCTATCTCTGAATACTAAAATAGGCAGTTTTTATTTTCTACACTGAATATCAGAATAAAATTTATTAAAGAATAGAAACAATATTGTAAAGAGAAATCAGAAGCTGGACACACTAGTTATGATCTTCTAAGGAAGTAAGAAAGCCTTTGCTTTTTATATTCCTCTAGTTTTACTGCATGATCTCAGAGGAAAATGAGTGTCCCATCAGCCATCTTTGCCTCTGAAAAGAATTGTCCCAGAAGCCATCTCTCTATCAGATCTGGCTAATTCTTTCTCTGCTCCTTCCACTCTGGCCTCTTCCTGCTTACCTCTGCCAATCTCTTTTCCTTCCACTCAAATTCTGGTCGCAACAAAACAGAAAGGAGGTTTGGAGAGAGGTCAGTATACTGAGTTATTATCAAGGGAATTATGTGTATTTGAGTGTTTCTGCAAAAATGCATTCTGCTGCTGCTAAATTATCATTCCATAACATGATCTACATTGGAAAGATCTTTCTCAAAAAAAAAAAAAAAGTATACTCTTGAAAATTCCTGCAAGGCCTCCTGTGATTATGACATCAGAAGTCTATTTCTCCTTCACAAGTATAATTCATGGAGCTTTTTGAAACCATCTCATGTGATCACTCAACAATATTCAGGAATATTTATGGGGTGCCCTCCATGGTTCTGGGTAATATAATGTGAGTGTGGGCAGCGAAATCATGGTCCTTGGAGATGTCCACACCTTTATCCTGAAATTTGTGAATAAGTTAGCTTCTGTGGCAGTACTTACACATGTGATTGAGGTAGGGATCTTGAGATGGGGAGCTTATCCTACATTATTTGGGTGGGCCCAAAATAATCACAGAGATCTTTACAAGGAAATAGGCAGAAGAGTCAAGATAGTTGTTGTCCTTGCAAAGTATTTTTTGCAACTTCCCAGTCTCCCATGATTACAGGGGACACAGTTATGCAAATATGGCCTCCATTTTTATAAGAAATGAAGGAATTAAAAGTAGATGGAAACTCTATAGCAACATGTATTTTAATTATAAAATTAGTAGGCACAGACTCCCCTTTCCAATTAGTTTTTAAGTCAAATCAATCAAATTTCAAAGAGCTGTTATGCATTTATTTTTAAAATTTAATTAGGAAAAAAAGTGAAGCAATTAATGAATGTTATCAATTATAATACATTACCATGAGAAAACCCCAACAACCCTTAAGTATGATTGAATATTTTGTAGTCTATAACAATGAACTAGGTTTAGCCATTTTAAAACATTAATTCCTGAGCTTAAAATAATCTCAACAACTCAAACAGGTCTAAGTGAACCTGCAGTGAACCTAGGAGATAACTTTGTCATGCTACGCCCTTCTTTGAACTAATGGGAGGGTTTGATCTCAGAGAGAATACCTTTCGTTTCATCTTGTCCTGTGAATTTGTTAATAAGTTTAATTGTCAGCTGTTTGTTTTCATGATGACACAGGGATATCTTTACTTCTGTTTATCCTGTGTATAGTCAGAGGCAATATGACCCTTTTCTTTGAAATGAATGATTTCAAGCTTAACGGAAATTTAAAGTACTATATAACAAAACTCTAAAATCCTGGAGGGGAGTCCTGGAGAGAAATAGGTGAGGAGGCATCAGATAATAAATTAGCAATGAAAGCCAAGAAAACTCGAGAGTCTGACCATTTTAGCCCATAGAATGTGTGAGGGGTCAGCGCTCGGCAAATGGGAGGAGATGGGGAATGAAGTTTTCATAATTTAATGATCACCTAAATGGTATTGGAGGAATTTGAATTATAGAGAGAAAAGTAATTGCTTCTTGCTGACCATCAAGATTGTTAACAGGTTTCAAGGAAAGAGAGCAGGAGTCATCACGACCACTTCATTTGGTAATTATTTATGAAGTACCTTCCTGCCCTTGATGACGAATTCTCTCTTTCTTTGAAACCTGCAGCAATCTTCTTGGTCAGCAAGAAGCAACTACTTCTTTCTTTATAGCTCAAACTCTTATGATACCATTTGGGTGACCACTGAATTATGAATCCTTCTTTCCACATGTCCCATTTCCCGAACCCTGACCCCTGACACATTCCAAATGCAGAAATGATCAGATTCTCTTGAGTTCTCTTGGTTTTCACTGGAGATTTATCATTAAAGGTGGAAGTACAACTTAATTTTATAAAGACTCAGATATATGAAATAATCAGCATAATCACATAGAAACACAATTCAGGGATCAAAATGCTATTGAAAAAAATCTTTTAAAAGTCTCCATTATAAAAACAATTACTGCTCAACTCTGAGAAAAGCAATAATACCAAAAGAGGTTAAACAGAATGAAAGGTACAATGTTGGTCATTAACGATTACTTTAGATAACTATATAAACAATTTTTCAGAGGCACTTGTTATCAATTAGGAAAGCTAAAATACACAGATAAGCAGGCCTTGTTCTGCTTCCTTCCATTGGCTACAGAAGCAGCCTAGACAGGGGCCTTTATTAAAATATACTTGTATACCTCCCATCTCGACAACCTAAAAGTTCATTTCCTGAACATAAACACAACCCATTAAGTACCTGTCATGAGGCTACAAAACATAAAAAATCTTGGTCTTTGTTTTGGTCTTCAGTTTGTTTGGCTAAATGTATATTAAATGTTCAAGCGTCAGCAAGTTCTGGTTATGAAAACTAATATTCAAACATAGAAATGCCCTTTCAGAGAAAGAAAACCCCTGCCACTGGCTTTGGAGAGGAAGGGGAATACAAGCCAGAGGATGACAGGGAAGGACTCTGTGCCACCAGTTAAAAATAAATGACAGAGGAGCCCATGCAAAAGCAGGCCAGAAAGGTGCGAATTTAGAGAATGGCAAACAAAACAGCCAAAATAAGGTCAAGGACAGATGTAAGACAGAAGAAGTCAAAGCAGGAATGGATTGAGTATGAAGGCAAAGGCAAAATTCTGAATTTGACAGAGGGAGTGATGGGTAGCCACGTGGCTAGTTAGAGGGTGACTGTAAAGTCGGCCAATGAAAGACAAAGTATGAAAGGGAAAATCAGCTCTTTAGAAATGATTATTAAAAATTCTTGAAGGCAAGCTACTTATAGGCATATTTCAGTACAAGTACGGTGAGCACTGTATACCAATATAATGAATCTTCCTTATTTTAACTCTGTTCTCAACTATTGTCATGGATTTCACATATATATGACCCATTTCTGACATCAGGGAAGGTCACTTTCATATTAAAATTCAATATGTTCACCACTGTCACATTAACTCTCCTCAGGAAGGTCCGATGGCTGGTTGACAGAAATGGGCATTTTGGGAGGAAATTCCCAGGACCATGTAACCCAGCTGGAGAACACCGCTGGTGGAAAGACAGCAGTACTATATATTAACTCAGCAGGGAAAATAAATTTTTCTTTCTGCTTATTAATAGACCAACATTTAGTCCAACAGCTCTAATTTGCCATGGAATTTTTGACTTTCCCTCCTGAAAACTGAAAGTCATGTTAATGGTTTTCTGCACAATGCTTGCCTACAAATTCTGTGACTATTTGCATATGGTTTAGGGATGTGAGTGAAGATTTTTCAAAATAGGGAAGACGGTCCAAAGACTATTAGCCTTATCTTTTCACTAAAACCCAAATATGGGAGACTATCTTAATTCAAAGGAGGCAATATAGTGATAAGCTTTTCTGTGCTGGTTTTAGTAATAACTTGTAGTAATGAAAAAAAAGAAGATGAAGTTTGAATGAATAATAGGAGATTTAAAAAAGACACTATCTTGGCTTTTAGGTTCTTAGTGGGACTTACTGCTTTGATTTATAAGTAATAATCATAGAGGTAGAAATGAGACAATCTAATATCTAAGCATTCAAATGAACATTATATGAATGAATGAGGAAGGAAGAAAAGGAGGGAAGAAAGAGGAAGGGGAGAAGAAAGAGAGGAGGGGAGTTAGCTGGGAAGAAAACAGAGGAAGGAAGGGAGAGAAAAGAAGGAAACTGGACCACTTTAAAGAAAGCATCATAACTTAATATTTAAGATTCTTATTTTATACAACTCATTTAATTATTTAAGAAAGAAAATTTGCATGGGTATAATGTACAACTGTAGCTTAGAGACCATGTGATATTATTCATAGTCTGAAAAGTCTTTGTATTTATTCTTAGGAAATAAGGACTAAATACTAAAAAAAAAAATATTCCTGCAGAGAGGCAGGTAAATGAACAGCAAAACTTACAGCAGACCCCACATTTACATTGGCAACCCTCACAAAAACTGATTTGCCCTGATGTTTATTTCCTCTGAACATTTACTTATGAGTGTCAAATTCTGAAAGAAACCTAATTACAAAAAGTGACATTTTCTTTCCATTTGCGCATTTACGTACATATTCTACATTTTTCTGAAGCATTATTTATTTTTTCTTTTAAAAATGTCCCACCTGATTTATCTATGAGGTCTTTCAGTCTCAATTCATGACAACCTTTATACTTACTGTTCCTAAAATCTCAAAGACAAGTTTCTGAGTTATGCAATAATGAACTTCATTCTTTTGTACAAATTAAACCAGGTGTTATAAAGTGTAGGTAAATGAAAAACTGGGGTTAACAAAAAAAGACCAATCTATAGTAGGCTCCACTTTTTTTTTTTTTTTTGAGAAAGAGATTAAGGTGCATACAGTCAACTGGTATGAAGGTCACCAAACAAAATGTTGCAATCTTAAAGTGCCAGTGTGCCACAGCAGCTCGGATCTAATCCATGCAGCTTTTTCTCTTTCCTTTTATTGTTTCAGAATCATTCATCAATGTGTATCAGAGAGTCTGTTATATTTGCAGCAAAATGTTCTAAAATTTAGACAAGTTTTTCTTTAAAGTGAAATCAAAATGCTTAAATAATAAAACTTTAAAAATGTTGTTTTCCCACACCTGGCTTTTGTTATAGCAAAAGTGACCCACAAGGTCAAAACTCCGCAATTATTTACTTGTGATACATATGAGCTGTGACAAGTCTATCCTTAATTATTTATCCACTTACCAACGATGTCTAAATTACCAAATTATTTCAGTTGGAGATTTTCAGATATTCCTGGGAAAGAGTTGAGTTGAAAGCTACGAGCCACTACACGTACCTTTCTTTTTTTTTTTTTTTTTTTTTTTTTGAGACAAAGTCTTGCTGTGTCACCCAGGCTGTAGTGCAATGGTGGGACCTCAGCTCACTGCAACCTTCACTTCCTGGGTTCAAGTGATTCTCCTGCCTCAGCTTCCCAAGTAGCTGGGACTACAGGCGCCTACTACCACGCCCAGCTAATTCTTTTTGTATTTTTAGTAGAGGTGGGGTTTCACTATGTTGGCCAGGCTGGTCTTGAACTCCTGACCTCATGATCCTCCCACCTTGGCCTCCCAAAGTGCTGGGATTACAGGTGTGAGCCACTGGGTCCGGCCTACATGTACTTTTAGCTTTCAAAAGTCAGAGTCAAATCAGAAGGAAGAATTTCTGGTATGGGGACCTCCATTCGCTTCTGCCTGCTCCTGATCTGCTGTTTTCCTGTTGGCAATGACAGCTCCTTATAAAGCAAATAGCTCCTCACTCTGAATGGAAACTCTCATCTCCTCACTCCATGTTGCAAGCACAGAGCTCCCTGAGAGTCATTTAGGTAGTGAATCAGACTCTCAGCCAGTAAGCACAAAGCTGACCTTTAAACCTCAGCCTTTAATAGAGCATTGGGTTATTTTACTTTGTGTTTGCTCAACAGTGCTGGGGTCGAAGGGCTGGGTTTACTGACATGGGGTGAACTGGGGAACCTTGCTCCAACTCCCATGTTGCAACTGATAGAAAAGGGTCAGGGGCTGGGCTGGTAGGAGCCTAAACCCCAACCTCAATTGTGCCCAGTATCACAGATGTTAGAATACACTCTGAAGTTGTCAGCATTTAGAGATGACTGGATTACACCAGGCTGAAGACTAGCCCTTAGCTACCAACTATGGGAGAAATGAGAAGGAGTCTTGGGGGCTGCGGAGTAAGCATTCACCTTTTCCCAGTACAGATCTTGAGGTGAAAGAAGAAATCAGTAATACCGATTCTGTGTTTATTTAAACATTAATATTTAATTTCTCATGGGTATTTGTGCATTGGTTTTGAATTTTAAAAATAGTGCATTAAAATAATATTTGTTGTGATTGCTTGGATTTTTGACACTCCCTTCTGTTTGGTGCCCAAGGTGCGTGCGTCACTTGCTTCACCCTAGTCCTGGCCCTGCCCTGTCACTTCATGGTTCCCACCCAACATTTTCATCTAAAAATCTAGGCAGGCTGGGGGGCGGGGGGGAGATGCTTACAGTGGAGTTGAGAAGGAGAGAAGTGTCCAAATCATCCCAGAAAATCATTACTGAGCATGTAGTATGTGCCAGTGTACATTCCTTTGGTCCTCACCTATGAGGATGGCCTACTAATCTTCTGCAGAGAAAGATGACACTCTGAAGAACATGCCTCCTTCCACTTTCCTCCATCCCAGGAACTGGCTCTATAAACCGCCTGGCGCTCAAGCAGGAACCTGGGGACTGTCCATGACCCCTCCTCTCTAACCCATTTGTAACTATTTGTGGTCACTCAAATAGTAAATGGAGAGATAAATTTCAAAAGATAGTCTGTTTGATTACAATGTTTACACTCTTTTTCCTATAACTGCCACCTCTCCCAAGAAAATTGGGCTCGTTAAATTGTCCTGACATCCTATTGGCTGGTCCAGGACAAGGTTGTATTATTTATAACTGCTGTTATGCAAATTTCTCCAGTATATTTCAGTTTGATTTTGAATATCAGCTCTATCTCTGGCCCAAGACGCTACTCTGAGCACCAGATTCTAGCTGCCTGACATCTCCACTCAGATATCTCACATCCATCCAAACAGCTCCAAAATAAGATTCTTGATATTCCCCTCAAATCCTCATTCTCCCCAGTTTCCTCCATCTTGAGCACTGGTACCACCAAGTACCTTGTACACAAGCCGGTTACCTGTCAATTGTCTTTGAAAGTTCCCTCCTCTTCTCCATCCAAACTATCACCAACACTTGTCTATTTAAGTAGTCAAAACAATTAACAGCAGCAGTAGTTCTTAAAGCATTCACTATGTGCCAGGTACTCTTGTGATGCATATACAGCATTATTAACTCATTTGATTTTCATAACAACTTCACGTCATGGCACCTATTATTATTTCCATTTAATGGTGGCACAGGAAAGCTAATTTGCCCAAGGTCATACAGCTAGTAAGAGAGGAAATTAGTACTATAACCCAGTCATTCTGACTTCAGAACATACACTTTTAGCCATGACGCTTCAGCTCCAAAACTCCCAGGTCCATTCACCTGACTCGTTTTCCACGCTCCCATTTTAGTTCAAGCCCACTCATTTTAGCCATTGCTCATTCTAGCAACTGCAAAGATCTCCCAAGTGGTCATCTTGGTTCTCTTTCCACCTCGTTTCCACACATCAATCTTCCTGAAGCAGCTAGCAGGATCATCTTAAAGTCTATATTGGATCGCGCCATCTCCGCTGCTCAAATCCACAAAACCACTTAACTACTTTCTGAATAAATTTCAAACTCCTTCATGTGGACTCTAAGGTGTATGTGAACCGGTCCCTTCCCTTTTCCCAGATTTTGTCTCCTGCTCTTCCCTACCTCACCATCTTTCTATTCCACTCGCCTTCCTGCCCGTCCGTAAACCCAGCAAATTCATTCCTGCCTCATGGCCTTTGCACACGCTGTTCTCTCTGCCTGCAGTGCTCTCCTCCCCCTCAAGACTGCTCCATCAAATCCTCAGTGTGTGTCAGGGTCCTTTCTTGACCCCTCTCCCCAAACTAAAGTAGCCTCTGTATTATTTTATCTTAGCACCATCTCTCTTCTTTCATGGCAATAAAAACTCATTTAAGGAAATATAAAATGGAATAAAAATTTTGCAAATCACATCTCTGATAAGGAACTTGTATCTTGAATATATAAAATACTCAATAGTGAAAAGAAAATATAATTTAAAAACAGGCAAAGGATCTGGAATATTACTAAGCAATCTAAAGAAATTAATTTTATTGATACGTGGTATGACATGATAACCTCTGGAAAATTAGGCTTAGCGAAAGAAATCAGTCACAAAAAGCCACATATTGTATTATTTCATATATATGAGATGTCCAGAAGAGGGAATTCATAATTCCTACAAACAGAAAGTCGATTATTTGTTGCTGAGAGCTGGAGAGGGCAATGAGGAACAAGTGTTAATGAGTGTGAGGTTTTTGAGGGGAGTGATTTAAAATGATCTAAAATTAATAGTGGTGATAGTTGCAAACTGAGACCATACTAAAAATCACTCAATTGTATACACTTTACGTGAGTAAATTGCATGGCATGTGGATTCTCAATAAAGCTGTTTAAAAATAAAACGGAGTATAGTTTTTAATGCACTTTAAAATGGACCTATGTTTGGCATTTACGAGGCAGGTGTGGCTTAACTGAAAAGTATATACAACTTGCTTTTGATAGAAGAAGATAAGTTTTAGACAAAACTTCCTCACAGAGAATTTATAATCTCTCTCTCTCTTCTCATAATTCCTAGTCTCTTTTGTCTTTTTCTAGAGGCACTGTTGAAATCCTAGAATAAGATTTATAGAATTTATATGCAATGAGATGTAAGAGATAATGTAGTTTCTGATTGTAGAAAAAAGAAAACATACTCAAAAAGAATAAACATCCTTTCCAAGATCACAAAGATAATGAGCATGAGAATCAGAGCTTTCCAGGTCAAAGCTTTATTTTTTATTTTTCAACAGCACCATAGAAAATGTGGAGTAGTGAATGGTATTTTCCAAAACATCTTGGCCAAAGTTGCCAACAATTGACAAGGATGAAGTCTACACATAATTGCTTTTTATTGAAGTCATTCCCTCAGTAGCCCTTGACTGAGTGCTTGGCTTGTATTAGTCACTTTAGGAATAAAGACTTCCTTTTTTTTTTTTTAAGACAGCAATGAGTAGGAAGTTTAGATTGGAGTCTCTCCCTCAAGAGTTAGGTCTTCACAGGTGCTGAACACTTAACACAAGTCACCTCCATTACTCAGTCCCTAAGAAGAGATGGAAGCCTCCTAAGTGGGATGCTGAGTTTGATTTTGAATTCTCTCTTCAACCATTTCAGCATAAAACATTCTTTTCCACTCCTAGATAATACACCTTCTCTATCTTCTCTTCTCTGCCAAGCACTTGGCTTTGAGATCCTGAGAGGTCTTACTCAGTTTTGGGTCTTTGATTATCTCAGGTTTTCTTTTGTCAGCATCAGTGGGAAATAAGAACTGAAAAAATGATTTTGTTTTTCTGTGTTTCTGTGAGTTGATAATGGAAGTGTAACTTTGGTTAAATCATTGCTTTTGATTTAAATTAAAACACTGGTATCAACATAATACTTTTAAAAATAATCAAACTAGTCAATCTGTTCAGATAAGCATTTGACCTCAAAAGTTAATTTTTTACTTCTATATTCCTTGGCTACCTCCCCTTTCCAGCATTCCTCTGTTTCAGAAAGTTTAAATTGCCTAAAAGAATTCTGGTTTCATTCAGTGGGGTCTTTTATTAATAGGCAGAGAAAAGAGAACTGTATTATAAGACTCAATGACATATAGGATGGATTTTTCCTACTCCATTTCATCCGGCTGATGACAAGAAATGAATGTGTCCATGTTCAGTGTTGGTTTAAGTGGGCTGAAGAAGGTGGGGCCACTATTTTGACATCACTATAATTGCTCAACTCTCTGAAATATATTTTTAAAGGATTTTATCAGCTGCTTCACTGAATTTCTCTGGAAACTGCTACATTCTAACATGATCCTGTAAAAAAGCACATAATCTTTTTAGATTTCCAGAGCAAATAATTTAAAAATAAGTTCAGCCGGGCATGATGGCTCATGCCTATTATCCCAGCACTTTTGGAGGCCAAGGCAGGAGTATTGCTTGAGGTCAAGAGTTTGAGACCAGCCTGGTCAACACAGTGAGGCCGAATCTCTAAGAAAAACCATTTTTAAAAA
Source organism: Sapajus apella (assembly GCF_009761245.1). Taxonomy (NCBI): domain Eukaryota; kingdom Metazoa; phylum Chordata; class Mammalia; order Primates; family Cebidae; genus Sapajus; species Sapajus apella. The sequence continues at coordinate 44,538,536 of NW_022436944.1, forward strand.
TTAGCTGAGTGTGCTAACACACACCTGTAGTTCCAGCTACTACGGGGGCTGAGGCAGGAAGATTGCTTGACCCCAGGAGGTGCAGGCTGCAGTGAGCCATGATAGCAACACTGTAATCCAGTTTGGATGACAGCGTGAGGCCCTATCTCAAAAAAAAAAAAAAAAAAAAAGGTTGAAAATATTTACAAAGCTTATAGACATGCATTCATTCAATCTGTTTTGGTTGTCACCATATAGAAATTCTTGAAAAGGCAACCAGGTTTCTCTCTATTACATGGGACTACGAAATAGAGTTTTGTATGTGATAGTGAATGATAGTAATAAATATGTTTAACATCTTCCAACCTTCAGTAACCAATCTGTATACTATCTTATACCAGATAATTAATACTCACCTTGTATACAAGATTATACAAGATAATACAAAATAATTAATACAAGATAATTAATACTTACATAAGATAGAATACAAACTGGTTACTGAATATAAGTATTGTTTTATACTTATCTGATATTATTATAACAGTATCTTATATAGTATCTTATTATATAAGATAAACTTATTAACAATTTTCTTTCAGAGTTTCATTGGCCTTATTATATACTATCTTATTATATAAGATCAACTTCTTAATAATTCTCTTTCAGAGTTTCATTTGGCTATTCGTTAGCATCTAACCTAGGTAGAGAGTAAAGAGGCAAAGTCAGTGAACTGTGATTCTATCTAATTCTGATTTTGCATTCCAGAAAAAGTTTAGGGGAAAAGAGAATAAAATTAGTGTAAATGGCAATGTTTGGGGCTTTTTGGTATCATCAATTGGCAAACTTCCCCTAATTGTGTTACTAGTTAAGCTTTATTGGACTACATAATATTTACAAGGGAAGAAAAAAGAGGAGGAAGAAAGTATTAATTCACAGAAACTTGATTTAATTGACAACAGTTAAAAACCTTAAAATTTCACACAAAAATAAAGATTTCTATTTTTTCTTCTTGAAAAGATGTAGTTACCCTAACTAAGCCTGTATTACCACAGGACAATACTGAGAGGTAGCTGTGCTGTTTAGGCAAGCTATACTCACCCTTCACCTTTTCCTGGCCAGCCTTGCTAAATTCTTTTTCCCACCTTGTCCCTAAAGGCATTTTGTCCATGAAACTCTTCTGATTTAGACCATTCTCCCTATTATTCCAACCATTAAAATGAACACTTGGCATTTGATTAGCAAGTATAGATGCATAAATGATCAATGAGAGAATATATGTCTTCTAGTCTGACTCTGACCTGGGAATCTAATATATCTTCCTAAATAAGAAAATACAGCACAGGTATTCACTTTTTAAACTATTTTCATCAGCTGACCAAAAATCTGGACCTCTCTGACATTGCCTTAAAAGGCAACAATCTAATGACATGTGAACAGAAACCATGGGTTTAAAGAACATTTCTGAAAATACTATATCTTTGGTATCTGCACAAGTGTTTTCTCTGAGTGCTTTCATCTTTCCTATTTTATTTTTTCTAAAAATAGAGTTGTTTTAATATCAATATGCCATCAAATAATCCATAGATTACCAGAGAAAAACCAAGAAACATCAAGAGATGGGAGTATAAGTCACTGCATAGCTCTATACTTCTCTGAAATTGCTCATCAGATTTCCCAGTGACGACATTTGCCTTTAGAGTTAGCCACATTTGAAACCTATAGGAGCTCTTCAGAGTCATGACAGTAGCAATTACTCAGTAATTGCTTTAGTGTTTTAAAAGCAGAGCTTCTCAAACATGAATCAATCACCTGGGCATCTTGTTAAATGAAGATTCTAGTCCAACAGGTCTGGGGTGGGGCCTAAAATTGTGCGCTTCTGACAAGTCCCCAGGGGAAGTCTATGGGGCTGGTGTAGGGTCCACACTTGGAATAGGAAGGTTCTAAAGAAATATAGCATTGTAGAAGAAAAAAAAATTTTTTTGAGGCTAAATGACAGTAGTCATTGTGGGCTGATAATACATGCCAGACAAATTATCTCAGCATCATTTCTTGTTCCTAAGAGTTGAAGTAGCCAAATTTGGTTGGCTGTGTCCAAGCTCTCTTTAGAGATCCTGAGCATGCTGAAGACCCCGTTGTGCTGGGTAGTTCTGAAGCACATAAGACCACAGAAGAGCTTTTTAATGGAATATTTGCAGTAATCTCTGAAATGCTTACAGAAGATTGCAATTTGGCCTGCAGTTTACATTCAGAATAATTGCCTTTGGAGATTCAAAAAACGAAGGAGCTTTGAAGAATGCCCCATTTGCAACATCATTGCCTCTCAACGAGTTAAACATTTTCCATTCTTTCAGTCCACTCAGTGGGGTCCTAGTTAATGCACTCATTGCCAACAATTTAGCTTTAGTTTCAATTTCCTCCACCAAACCTTTTATAAGTGGTAAAGCTGACTGAGTCAGATACCCACTGCCTCCCTTACAGTGCAGCAAATGTATCAGCAACCTGGAAGAATGTTCCTCCATGAACGCCCAATTTAACTGAGGAATAATTTAAATACTGAGAAAATTAATCTCATACTATTAGAAAAGAAGAACCAAACTTCAAACCAATAGTCACACTACAGAAAAGATAATACTTAGATAAAGCCTCAGATGTCCATGTAGGATGGCCTTAACCTTCAAATATGTTAAATATAAATATTCTAAAAGAAAAAAAATCAAGGTTTAGTACTTATAAATATTTTTATTTGAAAATGTATTTGTTTGTATTTTGGGGGCATAATACCACATTCTTATTAATATATATGTATTTTGAGACAGAGTTTTGCTCTTGTTGCCCAGGCTGGAGTGCAAAGGTGTGATCTAGGCTCACCACAACCTCTGCCTCCTGGGTTCAAGAGATTCTCTTACATCAGCCTCCCAAGTAGCTGTGATTACAGGCATGTACCACCATGGCCAGCTAATTTTGTATTTTTAGTAGACAAGGGGTTTCTCCATGTTGGTCAGGGTGGTCTTGAACTCCCAAACTCAGGTGATCTGCCCACCTCCGCCTCCCAATGTGCTGGGATAACAGGCGTGAGCCACCACACCCAGCCTCCTTATTAATATTTTTACAAGACATTTTGGTAAATAGAACAGTTAAATTTTAGCCATTCAATTCTAAGAAATCACGTCAAACCCTATAGGTTAGTCAGTGCCTAATATTTTACCTGCTGTCCCTATTTCTGTGTTTCCACTTCCTCTAAAAGAATATTATTCTATGTTCGTTAAGGATGTTTTATTTAGCACATTTTCTAAATGGCTTTTAAGAATGTACTATCTGGTGAACTCTGTCATTTAAACAGCAAAATGGAAAGGTTAAAGTGACAAGCTTATCTATGTGAGATTTATCTTCCTAAAAATACAAGAAGGCTATTATTTCTTTTCCTGTTTTATACCATATTATGGTATAAAACATGAATCTATGGGGTTAAATAATAAAGCAAACATCATCAGGAACATCATAGAATTCAGAAATGATCAGACAAATTGCACTAAAAACAGTTTACTCTCAATCATCTGTGTCAGTGAAGGGAAAAGTGACAGAATACATTCAAACCACTGGTTGGTTTGTAATATTCATGACTTATTATTTTTGCACCAGATTTTTTTGTGTTTCCTTAATATGTTGCACAGACTAATATTTAAATGATTTTTTTCATTCCTTTAATCTACTGTAATTGAAGGGAAGAGAACATAAAAGCTTACTTTATAATTTACTAAGTAATGACTGGCTGTCTTGAGAATTATTTGTCTGTGAGATTGTAGCTCCAGAGTTTTGCTTTAGTTATGACTGAGTGTCAGGTACTAACATTTCTAGAGGTCTCATCCAGAACTGCCTGGTCATAGAAAAGATGGGAAAAGGTAAAATTTGTAACAAGTGCTTCTAGACATCTTAGTTTCTATTTACTAAGATTCTTCTCCAGACAAAATGTCACAATTTTAGTTGATAAACATTTCATGTGTTCTCTTATAGGGTTATGTAACTTCATGTGACTCTTTTAGGGTTATTTGTATTTTAGCAGAAGGTTTGCATTTTAACAGAAGATTCCAAAAGGCTGGAAAGTTGTAAAGCCCTAAAAGTATAAGAGCCTCACTGGTCAATTGTAGGGGTTTGCAGGCTGCCAGAGGCTATGTATCCTTAAAACTTAATTCAAAAACTGCACACATGTTTTTATGCACACCATTTTCTAGGCACCAGTACAGACTCTTAAATGGTTCTGCAATCCCTAAAAGGTCAAGAACCACTGCTAACAAAGGAATATGAGTTATTAAGAAAAAGAATTCATCAGCATCACTTTGGAGAGGTGAGGTACAGTCTTGGGTTTTGAAGGGAGGCAGGCCTGGGGTCAAGTCTGTAGTTTGCCATTTACTCATTGTGCCACCTCAAGCAAGTTGCTTAACTTCTCTGAGCTAAGTTTTTTCCCTTTATAAAGTGGAGTTAAAAGTAGCACCTGCTTCAGTGGGATGTTGTGAGAATTAAGTGTAGTGTTTATCAAGAGGTTGGTACATAGCTGGTACACTGTATAATCTCAACAAACAGTAGCTGCTACTCTTAGCATTCTTAGTATTTTTTATTTTAGCATTATAAAATACAATGTGAAGGTAAAGGACTTATCTGCCAAGTTAAGGCAGATTATTCTAACTCTTCATGCAGCTGGCTAATAAAATAGAGATGTGGCTAATTAACTTAATGATTAATCCATCGTTGACCAAATCAAAGCTTAACAGATTTGTTCTTTAAAAGTGATCTGATGTTATTTACATTAACTATAAGCCATCTAATCTAGTGAAATGAAATAATTTTGGGTTTTAAATATTCTCTGGTCTTCCAAGAATTTCCTAAATTATAGAACAACTACGATGTCTATACTAAGGGTGTTTCATATTAGCATGAAAAAAGAAGCATGAATTTATTGTCAGCTATGACAACATCTTAGTGTTAAAAAACTGATGTCTTCCCAAATGATCATCAGTGAGACTTATTAGATATTATGGTACATCTATAGCATAGATTGCCATGCAACTATTAAAAATAATTTTAAAGAATAATATTCAATGACATGGAATAATGTTTATGACTCATTTGGTAAAAAAAGATGTCCAGAAAATTATGTAAAGCCTGATCCCATTTTTGTACAATGATGAGCACAGAAACCTGCCTAGAAAGAAATACAGCAACATTTCAACGGTGGGTGGCAAGACAACAGGTGAATTTCTAAAATGAGCATTCATTACTTTGTCACCAGAATAATAATAAAAAGCATCAGAAAATAATGGTCAAAAAAAAAAAAAAAACTTTTCAGGAGCATGTGATCCCAAAAAGGGTCCCAGAGGGCAAGGACTTGGGCTTGAGCCTGACACAGGAACATTTAAGTGATAACTTAGACAATTTACCTCCTTTCTTTGGGGCCAAATATTATTCCTTAGAATTAAAAATGTTTGACTAAGTCATCTCTATGTCTCTAATCTGACATTCCAGAATTGCACGTGGTATGGCCACATGTTGCAGGAAAGACTTTCCCCTCTAACTGGTGCCACAAAAGTGTCACTGGGGTGGGATTCTTTTATTTTCAATATTTCCTGTGTTGTTGATTTAAAAAAAAGATGTTATCCCTTTGATAATCAAGAATAAAATGAAAAATCATTTGAAATGAATAAGTATGGGCTTATCATAAGTATGGACTCACAAACTGCACAATCTAGCACATATTATACCTTTAAATGGACTGACATTTTATTTGACCTAAACAAATCAATTTTAAAATTACACAATTGATAGCCTCAATTCTGTAAAAAAAGACAAGTCAAACAGAAGTCTCCTGCTATGAGAAGATGAGTTTTCAAGAAAATTCAGACAAGTAGTCCTTCAAATTAAGTTGGATCTATTATTCGCTGCATTTCAGGAGTAATGGATTGCTGAGGTCATAGCCCTGTTCTAAACTATTACGTATTAGAAAAATATCTATGTGATTAAATTTGTTCTGTGGTAATACATAGTAAAGAAATCAGGTTACTTGGACCTCCAAAATCAAAACAGAACAAAACATGTTTTAAACTGCTACCTTTTGGCTCTGTGTTTAAAATGAATGTGCAAAACCTGACTTTCCATTGTCCTTGCAACATACAGAGGGGAGAAAATTCTTCCTTTGCTCCTGCCCAGATTCTTCCCCTTGGAACCAGTGGGCTCTTCAGATGCCAATGAGGAGTTTCCTCGAGGTGCTTTTCAAATGGCATTGAAAGACAGCAGCAGTGACCCAGAAGCCTGGGAAAAATACCCAGTTTCTCAGGCTACCAACCCCACCCTCTTTTGGGCAAGGCACCCAGCTGAGTGGAGGTAGTACCCAAAGACTGATCTGCTTCTATGCATGAGCAAGAACAATTTTCCACCCACTCCATGTAACCCCACTCCTGTCACTGCTGTAGGGTTACACAACTGGCTTCCCTCCTGGACAGAGGGGAGACTCATCCGACAGTACCTATTTGGGCTCTGCTATTGACAAACAGATTGATTTGGCCTGATGAGTAAGAACATAGTACTGTTTCCTGTAGCCGGGGCTGGTTAAGGGAGAAGGGAGAAATATCTGAAACCTTCACAGAGTGTTAAGGGATTAAGATTTCTATGTAACTTTGTTACTAGAAAAAGTGTTGAAAGGAGTGGGGAATGGCTTTTCTCTTCACACCATCTCATTTATAAATTTGATATTAATCTTTTTATTTTGAGACAGAGTCTCATTCTGTAGCCCAGGCTGGAATGCAGTGGTGTGATCATGGCTCACTACAGCCTCCACCTCCTTGGCTCAAGCCATACTTCCACCTCAGCCTGCCAAGTAGCTGGGACTACAGGCACATGCTACCACCTCTGGCTAATTTCTTGATTGTTATTATTGCAGGTTTGTAAATGCAGGGTCTCCCTATGTTGCCCAGACTGTCTTGAACTCTTGGACTCAAGTGATCATCCCACCTCAGCCTCTCCGAAGTGCTGGGATTACAGGCGTGAGCCACCCTGCCCTGCCTAAATTTGATAATAATCTTGCAAAGACCCCCCCGATATTATATTTTTCAAAGGCACAGGTAATTATGTTACCACTACATGAAGCAAATGTAAAAATAAAATATGCTGCTTGGGGAATTTTCAAATTGCTTCAAAAGTACATTTGATTTGGACTTAGGGTCTCATTGTAGACAAACTATTTTCCAGGAATTAGAAAGACAGACTTGAAAGCAGTCTGTCAGCAAAAAGCATTGCCAACTATCCTGTAAGTATTAATGAACATCCATGAGTGCAGAACTATTCATTTATATCACAGTGCCACCACAGATGATACTGATGCAGTAATCTGTTACATGCTATCCCCTTTGTAAGAGCTATTGACACTTTAAAAATGCCAATAAGAACATTCTTAAGACATGGTTGCATTATCTTGGTTAATATGGCATATTTTGACACAAATGCACAGATAAAAATAAGTCTATGACAGTAATACCTTAGCCCAAATAATCAATGGTGATGACCGTCTTTCTAAGTTCTTGATTAATATTTCATTTTGTCTAATATGAATACTGGCATTTTAGCTGTATTTTAGCTAGTAGTTATCCAATGTAGCTATTTCCATCTGATTACTTTCAAAGTTTTTGAATTACTATTTTTAGGTCTGATACTTGTAGATAGTATATAGCTGGATTGTGGGTTTTATGCAACCTGGGTGTCTTTTTAAACTGAAGAGTTTAGTTCATTTGCTTTTAATGTGATTAAATATATATTTGGACTCATTTCAGTTGTCTTATTTGTTGTTATTGTTTTCTGTTGATCACTTTTTTTTTATGTTTGTTTCTTTCCTGTTGTCTATTGAATTGATTTATTGAATTTTCTTTATTCTCCTCCACAGGCTTGGAGGTCAAACATTTTATTTCTGTAGAGATTATCTCTAAATTTGTAAACCAACCCAAATCTAAGGAAAATTATTATTTCTATGATTCTCTAAAATAATAGAGACCGTGAAAATTATTACTTACAGTTCCCTCTTACTCCATGCTGGTATAGTAGTTAAGTTCTACATTTTTTTTTTTAACAAATACCCACAAAAAGTAGTTACTATTAATGTTACTGTTGTTATATTACAAACGGTGGTTATTTAAATTTCCCCAAATTCTTCACTCACTATTTTTTTTCCCTGCAACCTATGCCTTCTTTCTTGGTAGTTATTTCAGCAAGGGTCTGTGAGTGGTTAGTTAGCTCAGTCTTACTTATCTGAATCAATTTTTAATTTATCCTTGGTTTTGAATTAAATTTAGCCAGTATGGGATTTTGAGCTGATGATTTTCCTCAGGATTCTGAGAAACACATTCTGCTGGTATCTAGCATCTACTTTTGCTAATGAGAAGTTAGCTAGCTAATTAATTGTGATTTATTTGCAAGTAATGTTATCTCTACTCCAACCCCTTGACATTTGATTGGTTTTATTCTCATCAGAATGAGCTGAAGTGGGGATTTGCCTGGGGTTTAGAATTGTTTTTTGAAACCGAGTCTCACTCTGCCACCCAGGCTGGAGTGCAGTGGTGTGTTCTCGGCTCACTGAAACCTCCACTTCCTGGGTTCAAGTGATTCTTCCACCTCAGCCTCCTGAGTAGCCAGAATTACAGGCACACACCACCATGCCCAGCTTAATTTTTAGTAGAGACAGGGTTTCACCATGTTGGCCAGGCTAGTCTCGAATCCCAGACCTCAGGCAACCTGCCCACCTTTGCCTCCCATAGTGCTGGGATTACAGGCATGAGCCAGAATGTCCAGCCTAGAATTTTCCTTTAATCTGAATCTCTGTGTCCTGGCTGTATACTAGGTAATTTCATCAGCACTATCTTCAAGTTCAAGATATTTTTTTCTACATTTACATCTAGGCTGCTCTTTAAACAGACTTGAAAAATTGGTTTTTAGTCCTTATTTTTATTAAATTTATACTTTCATATAATTTAAAGTATCAAATAATTTTATAAATTTGTTAATGAAATACTACTCTCCCATCTCCCCGTTCCATTCCTTCCTTCCTAGAGATAACCACTCTAAGCTCTTTATTTGAGAAGGGTGTCCTTACCTCCATGTCCATAATAGCATGACTATATTATGTGACATTTTAGTTTTAGGCATTATCTATTTATTCCCCACTCTGGAGAATGAACAATCAGAGGTTTTCCTCTGTGCCCAACATACATGTGCAGCCTTCTGAATTAGTTTGTAAATGACTTCCTTCTTTTCATTTTTTTCTGTTCTCCCTTCTGATATTTCTCTTATTAAGATGTAGGAATGCCAAAACTAGTCATTTAATTATGTTGGGTTTTATTGTTTGTTTTTTTCTTGTTTACCATCTCCATTTTTTCCTTCTTTCTGGGAGATTTTCCCAATTTTATCTTTTATTTGTAGATTAATATGGTTGGGCAGAATTCAGGGTACCCTCAATTCATCACCCTTAGTTTTTATCACTTGGGCTACTCAAACCTTAGAAGACTTATTTTCAAAATGCTGCCTGGAGATTAAAGACTTGGCTAGTAGGGTTCTGGAAACCCAGTGCAGAAGAAGTTCTGATGGTTTCTGTGTTCAGTATCCCCACATTTACCTAAATCTTGTTTAGAGTACCCCCCAATCTCAACTACAGCACACTTTGGAGATACTGCAGGTACACTTTGGAGAGTTTAGACCACTGCAGTAGTGGATATTGCAATAAAGTGAGAGTCACATGAATTTTATTTCCCAGGGCATATAAAACTCATTTATACTATAATGTAGTCTATTAAGCGTGAAATAGCGTTATGTCTAAAAAATAATGTATATATCTTAATTTAAAAATATTTTATTGTGAAGAAATGCTAATGATTATCTGATCCTTTAGTGAGTCATAATCTTTTTGCAGGTGAAGCGTCTTGTCTTGATGTTGATTGCTGCTAACTGATCAGGGTGATGGCTGCTCAAAGTTGGGGTGGCTCTGGCAATTTCTTAAAATGAGAAAATACTGATGTTTTCTGCATGAATTGACTCTTCTTTTCATGAAATATTTCTCTGTAGCATATGATGCTGTTTGAAAGCATTTTGTCCACAATGAAACTTCTTTCAGAACTGGAGTCAATTCTCTTAAATCTTGCCAGTGCTTTATCAACTAAGTTTATGGAATACTCTAAATCATTTGTTGTCATTTCAACAATATTCACAGCATCTTCCCAGTAGTAGACTACATTTCAAGTGACCTCCTTCTTTCCTCATCCATAAGAAGCAACTCCTCAACCATAAAAGTTTTATTATAAGATTGCAGCAATTCAGTCACATATTCAGGCTTCGCTTCTAATTCTGGTTCTCTTCCTACTTCCATAGCATCTGCAGTTTCTTCTTCCTCTAAAGTCTTGAATCCCTTGAAGTCATTTGTGAGGGTTAGAATCAACTTCTTCCCAACTCCTGTTAATGTCGATATTTTGACCTCCTCCCAGGAATGGCCGATGCCCTTATTGACATGTAGAATGGTAAACCGTTTCCAGAAGGTTTCCTATTTGCTTTTCACAGGTCAATCAGAGGAATTGCTATCTATATGCTGTAGCCTCAAGAAATGTATTTCTTAAATAATAAGACAAAAAGGTCAAAATTACTCTGATCCATAGGCTGCAGTATGAATGTTGTATTAGCAGACATGAAAACAAAATTAATATTCTTGTGAATCTTCATCACAGCTCTTGAGTGACTAGGTGCATTGTCAGTGAGTAGTAATATTTTGAAAGGAATGTTTTTTTTTTTCTTTTGTGAGTAGTAGCTCTCAATGGTGATCTTAAAATACTCAGCAAACTAAGCTGTAAGCAGATGTGCTGTCATCAGGCTTTGTTGTTCCATCACAGAGCCTAGGCAGAGTAGATTTAGCATAGTTCTTAAGAGCCCTGAGGTATTCATAATGGCAAATGAGCATTGACTTCAACATAGTCATCTGCTGCATTAACTTCTAACAAAAGAGCCAGTCTGTCCTTTGAAGATTTGAAACCAGGCATTGACTTCTCCTCTCCAGCTATGAAAGCTCTAGATTGGCCTCTTCTTCCAATAGAAGCCTGTTTTGTCTACATTGCAAATCTGTTGTTCAGTGTAGCCATTTTCCTCAAATATCTTAGCTACATTTTCTGGATAATTTGCTGCAGTTTCCACGTTGGCGTCTGGATAATTTGCTGCAGTTTCCACGTTGGCGTCCGGATAATTTGCTGCAGTTTCCACGTTGGCGTCTGGATAATTTGCTGCAGTTTCCACGTTGGCACTGGTGCTTCCTCTTGTACTTCTATGTTATGGAAACGGCCTCTTTCCTAAAATCTCATGAACCAACCTCTGCTAACTTTACATTTTTCTTCTGCAGCTTTCTTACCTCTCTCGGCCTTCATGGAATTGAAGAAAGTTAGGGCTTTGCTGTAGAATAGGCTTTGGCTTAAAGGAATGTTGTGGCTGGTTTGATCTTCTACTCAGAACATTAAAACTTTTTCCACGTTAGAAATGAGGCTGTTTCACTTTCTTATCATTCATGTGTTCATTAGAGTGCCACCTTTAATTTTCTTCAAGAACGTTTCTTTTGCATGCACAATTTTGCTGTTTGGCATAAGAGGCCTCACTTTTGGCCTATTTCATCTTTTGACATGCCCTCCTCACGAAACATAATCATTTCTAGCTTTTGACTTAAAGTTTAAAAAATGGGCAACACTTCTTTTCACTTAAATACTTAGAGGCTATCAAAGAGTTACTAACTGGCATAACTTCTACATTGTTGCTTCTCAGGGAATAAGGAGGCTTGAGAAGAGGGAGAGAGATGGAGGAATAACACACACATCCTTTGGTGATTAGGTTGGTCATCTTATATGGGTATAGTTTGTACTGCCCCAAAACAATGACAATAGTAACATCAAAGACCACTGATTATGGATCACCATAACAGACATAATAATAATTTAAAAATTTTAAATGTTGTGAGAATTACCAAAATATGACAGATAAGTGAGCATATGCAACTGGAAAAATGGCGCCAATAAATCTGCTTGACACAGAGTTGCCACAAACCTTCAGTCTATAAAAAAATAATATCTGTGAAGCATAGTAAAGCAGTTCAATACAATGAGGTATGGCTATACATTTGGAAGTCCACAGTCCAACGACACATCTACAAACACACACACATCCCCATGCCTCTGCCAAGCTGACTACTACTCATTCTTCAAAACAGATGAAGCATTACCTCTGCTGGGATGTTTTCCCTGACGTCTTGAGTAGATGTCCCTATTTAGATGTGTCATAGAAGCCAGGAGTTCCCTCAATCATAGCAGGTATTCTCTCCCTCTTTAACTGCCTATCAAAACATCCAACTCACTCCAGAACAAGCTGGATCCATCTTGGATTTCTGGGCTCACAGCAGTTTCTAGCATATAATGAGCTCCACTGCTTCATGAGTTATTAATTAATTCCTAAGGCAGCTCCATTAAGGGGGTTGTTCATAGGCACAGGAGCTGGGAAAATACCTCAGCAAACTCCACTGATGCCTTCAGCATCAACATTAGCTCTAACCCCGATTCTGCAACTCCCCAACAAACCAGGGAACTCTAGACAAGCTTTTTCTCTCAGATGTCTTCATATGTCTCAGATGTTTTCATTACTTGAAATATATAAGTCAGGGGAAGCATTCAACCTACTTCTTAAGAGTATAATGAAATATCTATGAAAATGATTACTATTGCTTTAAAATACCATGGTGCCAGATACATGCAAAAAATCAAGATACGCCATTACTAAGGAAATGAAGTGTAAGAAAACCAGGCAAGAAATAGCTACTGGATATAAGAATACATTTTATGAACATATTTAGAGAAAAACGTTGAAGAGCAACAAAGTATAAGCAGGTGTCTGTGCTGGTAAAGAGTGAGGTATGAGTAAAGAATGGAAAACAGTTTAGGTAACTTATTTTTATACCTGCTTTAACTGTGACAGGCAGAATCTTTTAGAATCTGCACAAAGCTTCAAGTGATCCAGGGAAACAATGGAACAATCTGATGAAAACTGGCACTTCAAATGAATGAAGTCAATGTTTTCCACAGCGTAGAATTTTAAAGTTAGAAGGTTAGTCTAGATTCCTCCTCTAGGTGCTATATGTGACTGTCCTTCTAGAGGGTCATTCAGAATCTAAGAAATATTCCCCAAGCTGAAGCCCTGACACCTTCCTGGATCCCATCACTGATTGGTTTTGTTACCCTGGAGTCATGTGACTCACACTAACTTTACCCACTGCCCCTGTCTTTGCTTGAATATCGCAGAACTCTAAACACCAGACATCAGATATGTACATTGCAAATACTCTCTCTTGGACTCTTCTGAACAATTTATGGTAAACAAATTGTCACTACTTTGAAGATGAAGGAACTGAGTCACAGAAATACTGAGGATGTTCTTAAGGACCCACAGTCGACCACTGAAGAGGAGCCAGTAGTGGGCAGGTGGTGTGACGGAGTATTTAAGAATTTAAACTCCGCACAACTGCCTGGATCCAAATCCCAGTTCCACCATGTACTAGCTATGTGACCTTAGGAAAGTTGCTCAACCTCTCTAAACCTACTTTCTAAAGCTGTTATGAGGATTAAATAGGTTAACATATGTAAAGTACTTGGAAGAATGCCTGGTACTTAATAAGCCCCATAGAAACGTTTGCTGGATATATAAAAGGATGGCAGAACTGTGAATCAAAGCCAGGTTTATCTGGCTCCAATGTAGAGACTTTTTTTTTTTTTTTTTTTTATTTTGAGAAGAGTGTCACTTCTTCACCTAGGCTGGAGAACAATGGTGCGATCTTGGTTCATTGCAACCTCTGCCTCTCAGATTCAAGCAATTCTCCTGCCTCAGTCTTCCCAGTAGCTGGGATTACAGGCATTTACTACCAGGCCTGACTAATTTTTGTGCTTTTAGTAGAGATGGGGTTTCACTATGTTGACCAGCCTGGTCTCCTGACTTCAAGTGATCAGCCCGCCCCAGCCTCGCAAAGTGCCAAGATTACAGGCATGAGCAATGTCAACATGTCAATCTATCAAGTGTTTAAAAAGCTGCTACACATCTCTGAAGTTTTTCTCTTCTCCATATATTCCTCTTTCCTCAATGGTCCTTAATATTGCCTGGTGGCCTGAATTTTCTACATCCTTCTGGGTTTTGTTCTGACTGAAAGAGTGGGACCCAAAATTGCTACAATACTTCAGCAGATTATAATAAAAATATTACCTCCCAGATTTGAGTAGGATTGTTCTTCTAATGCAGCGGTTTGTAGAAAGAAGTTTCCAGGAGCATCAGCATCACCTGGGAAATTGTGTGACATGCAAATTCTCCATCCCAGAGTGACTGAATCAGAAACTCTGAGGATGTGATGTAGCAGTCTGTATGTTAACAAGCCCAGGTGGTAATAATACAGCTCAAGTTTGAGAACCATTATTTTAATGGCGCTTAGAGCTACAGAAGGGGTCAAGGCATCTACATTCTTATCAATGCATACTAAATTGATAATTGCCAGTATTTTAGAATTTGGGCCTCTAACATGTGTCTAATGCAATGTTGTGATTTTAAATCCTCTCTCAGGCCTTCTTGGTTTGGACCAACCATTCTAGTCCCTCAAGATCTCTCTAAATCTACACTCTGTGTTGGAGCATTTTGGCTCTTCTTCTTAGCTTTGTGACACCTGAACATTTGGTAAGCATGTCATCCATATCTTCATGGTGTCCCTTACAACATCCACAGAGAGGACTGAGGCAGAGAGCCAGAGGGCCTTGGCAGATCAACCCTCTGTAGCCTGTTGTTAATTCACAAAAACATCTCATGCATATGGTTGTTCAACTTGTGAAATTTCCTAACTACTCTCAGCCTGCAGTGATAGTTAGCAGGCTTCAAGGACAGTAGGCTCAAGGAGGTTGCAGTGAGCCAGGATCGCACCACTGCCCAGAGCCTGGGCGACAGAGTGAGACTTCAACTAAAAAAAAAAAAAAAAAAAAGGATGAGTTCATGTCCTTTGCACGGACATGGATAAAGCCAGCTTATCTCCATTTTATCCAAGATTTCACCATGAAGGACTTACCTTGTTCTAAAAATAAAAGCTTTAAAAACCCTTATGAGTAGAGAAGCTATGGATATTCTTCTGAGGCTTCTGTTTGTTCCTCCCTTCTCCTACTCTTTCCTGTCTCCAAAACCAGAAGAAAATGGCCTGGAAGCCAGGCAGACCCTCAAAACCCTCAGACCAAGGACATACCTCTGCTAAGATCAGTTTCTTTTCTCTTTCAGGTATTCCTAGTCTTCACAGTCCTACAGGGCAGGACATTTTCCTTAAAAACATTTTTACAAAATTAGAAAGTGAATCTCAGAAAAATTAAGCAATTTTTTCTCAGATCTTATCAGCTAGCTAGTGGGGACACCCATATTTATAGTCCAGTCTGTCACCAAGGTTCATACGTTGCCTGCTATGTTATATTAATACAACTGTGTCTCCAAATAAAAATGTGGAGGATCTTTGAGACCCTCTTAATCTACTCTTCATTCCAGAGAGTACTAAACTCAATTACTGATGGACAAAACAACACATATCCCAGCTACCTGAGTGGCAACATCTTGAAACATCTGTAGGAATCTAGTACTCAGTAACTTTAGCAAGAATCTCCTAAGGCATGAAGACGCATCTGGCCACAATTCATTTTGTCCTGGAGACTACTGACCCATAAGAAGGAACGTCAGCTGTGTAAGGGGCTTTCACACAAAGCCAATAATCTCCTCCTACTCTCTTTGCCAGTCCTGGAAAAGTCAAGTCCTGTACTTGTTGAAGAAGGTGATTCATCTCTGTATCGAAAGAATGCCAACACCACTGTACAAAAGATTTCTTTCTTCACATCCTTAATTCCTGAGGACCTGATAATCGCTTACTGTAATGTAAGTAATTGTGAGCGTCCAGGTTTGGCAGACAGTTGAGTAATAATGGAAGGGAACACTATTTAGACCTTCTCTCACAGACAGATTTCAAGGAAATCCAATCAAACTGACTGACAGAAGATTCAATTCTTCTTGGTGAAATAAGAAACACAGGCTCTGGAGATCTTCAAGCAGCAAATTTACACTCTTGTGCCCTTTTATAAATTATAAATATTTACAGATGTATGAATTTTTCTGTCTTCCTATCTTAGGAGACCAAAGAGGAGCTTATCTGTGACTCACCATCTGCCCTATGCTCTTATATACAATCTACTTCCTTCCCATTTTCATGTAAATCGGCTGGCCAAAAGCTTTCTGAGAGGATGAACATTGTAATTAAGAAACAGAGTAGATGATAAGGCAAATGATAAATTACGCAAATAAACACGTAATAGAAATTTTAGCATTTTAACATATAATAGAAAATATTGTTTTTAATTTTATTCTGAGAACCTAGCATGTTCTTCTCAAAGTTACAAGTATTTTGACATATCAATTTTTACACTTGATCTTAGCCAAAAGGCTGAGAAGCGATACATATTAATTTTTAAAATACAGTTAGTGATGCATTTATTCATTGTCTCAGGACTTAGAAAACCAAAAGAGGCAATAAAAAAGTTCATTGTATTTCTATAATGACCAGCGATGATGAGCTTTTTTCGTGTGTTTGTTGGCCGCATAAATAAAATATCATCTCACGCCAGTTAGAATGGCAATCATTAAAAAGTCAGGAAACAACAGATGCTGGAGAGATTATGGAGAAATAGGAATGCTTTTACACTGTTGGTGGGAGTATAAACTAGTTCAGTCATTGTGGAAGACAGTGTGGTGTTTCCTCAAAGATCTAGAACCAGAAATACCATTTGACCCAGCAATCCTGTTACTGGGTATACACCCAAAGGATTATAAATCATTTTAATATAAAGACATATGCACCTGTATGTTTATTGCAGCACTATTCACAATAGCAAAAGGCTTAGAACCAACCCAAATGCCCATCAATGATAGACTGGATAAAGAAGATGTGGAATAAACCATGGAATACTGTGCAGCCATTAAAAAGGATGAGTTGGCTGGATGTGGTGGCTCACGCCTGTAATCCCAGCACTTTGGGAGACCGAGGCAGGCAGACCATGAGGTCAGGAATTCAAGACCAGCCTGGCTAATATGGTGAAACCCCGTTTCTACTAAAAATACAAAAATTAGCTGGGAGGGTGGCAGGCACCTGTAGTCCCAGCTACTCAGGAGTCTGAGGCAGGAAAATTGCTTGAACCCAGGAGGCGGAGGTTGCAGTGAGCAGAGATTGCGCCACTGAGCTGGAGCCTGGGTGACAGAGTGAGACTTCATTTCAAACAAAAAAACAAACAAACAAGCAAACAAAAAAGGATGAGTTCATGTCCTTTGCAGGGACATGGATGAAGCAAACTAATACAGGAACAGAAAACCAAGCACTGCATATTCTCACTCATAAGTGGGAGTTGAACAAAGAGAACACAAGGACGCAGAAAGGGGAACATCACATACTGGGGGTGGGGGCCGAGGAGAGGGATAGCATTAGGAGAAATACCTAATGTAGACGACAGGTTAATGGGTGCAGTAAGCCACCATGACACGTGTATACCTATGTAACAAATCTGCACGTTCTACACACATATCCCAGAACTTAATGTATAATAATTTTTAAAACTTCATTGTAGCCTTTGTTTTATGTGGTATTACACTAAATCTGCCAATCAAGAAATATTCTTTTGTAATTTCTTTGATTTATAAACAAATTTCCTGGTTAACTGTTGAAAAAAAGAAACATATCCTCAGAGCAAGTACAGTACTACTTCAAAAGCATGAAGCA
The DNA here is from genome assembly GCF_009761245.1 of Sapajus apella. Taxonomy (NCBI): domain Eukaryota; kingdom Metazoa; phylum Chordata; class Mammalia; order Primates; family Cebidae; genus Sapajus; species Sapajus apella. Next base: position 44,556,387 of record NW_022436944.1, read on the forward strand.
TAAAGCCAAAGGCAATCCAATGAGGTACTACCCCCAAATGTAGTCTTCCTTTGGTATAGGCACAGGGTAAGAAAATGCATGGCCTTTGGGAAGCCGAGGCGGGTGGATCACGAGGTCAAGAGATCGAGACCATCCTGGTCAACATGGTGAAACCCCGTCTCTACTAAAAATACAAAAAATCAGCTGGGCATGGTGGCGCGTGCCTGTAATCCCAGCTACTCAGGAGGCTGAGGCAGGAGAATTGCCTGAACCCAGGAGGCGGAGGTTGCGGTGAGCCGAGATCGCGCCATTGCACTCCAGCCTGGGTAACAAGAGTGAAACTCTGTCTCTAAAAAAAAAAAAAAAAAAAAGAAAAGAAAATGCATGGCATTTAGCCCATCATATTCTTATACTTCTTCCATAGCAGACATTACTAATCAATCACAGTATTATTTACTGCTAACCTTAGAGATCTGGCCTTGTAATACTTCTCAAGCACATCAGCCCTAACAATCACCAAAACCTACTGGAGTTGGTGTAAAACTATTTGCCATCCTAGGCTTTGTAATAGGGCTACCAGAATTTGTAGAATCAATGGCTACTGTTCTGGTTCAGGTTTCCTATGCAAGGAAAACAAAATCAAACAAAATACAGCTACAGCAATTCAAATACACAATCCTTCCAGCAAGGATTCTTAGATAATTCATTTAAAAACAAATCCTCAATTTTTCAATGGCTCGGAAGACTGCTGCAGACCTTGCATGCTACATGTAGGTAATGATGGAACTGTAAGTATAGGGAAAAGTTCAAGCCTCAAACATTTACAGATGGGCAGAGCCGATTCAATTGTAAGGACCTGTATCAGATTGGTTCCTGTTGAAACATTTGCTTTTCTTACTGACTGAAAAGTATATATGAAAATTGTCCAATACAGTGTTGGTTGAAGAATGACTTAATACAATGAACTATACTTTTTAATTGAAAGAACATTACATCTATGATAAATCACAAAAGGAAACTACCACACAAATATGTGGCATTCTATACCTAATGTTCTAAAAACAAAATGTTCTATTTGGCATGGACCTCAAAATTCATCATGTTCTAATTAGTCTTGAAGGCAACAGTACTACTTTATACACTGTAACCATTACACAACAAGAAGTGAGTTTCTGAAATATGAAGTAAGGATTTTTTTCAAATGAGCAAAAAATTGCTAAAAACATATTATAACAAATATGAATAGATATAATTTGATATTATTTAAATTAATATTTTATTTTGTAGAATAAAACTATGAAAATAACAATGATCAAACACAATGTTAAAGAACTATAATTTATTTAGAAATAAATAAATGTAAGAAGTTGTTTGAAGTGTGAGAATTTGCAATATCCTCAAAATACTTTCTTATATTAATTTTCAAATTACACACATTTAATATGTATATATAATATGTTAGAATTGTTTGTATGTATATTTACATAATATATAAATGTGTGTATATATATATGTGTGTAATATATGTGTATATATGTGTGTAATTTAAAAATTATATATGTTAACATATATATACACACACACGTACATACACATAAAATATATATACATAAAATACATAAAATATATACATAAAATCTCAAAGATCATCTGCTAGCAAGAAGATGACACTACTAGTGACTAGTTTTGGAAAAAGTAAACATGATAGTTTTTTAAAAATGAGCAAAACCACACACTTTAACATTGATTCCTGGGCAGTGAACATTAGGTATCTCATCTTCACTATCAAGCAAATTATTTAAAAATTTCCCCCAAAACACATCATCCTTAAAGAATGCAGGCACCATCGATTTTTTAAAAATGTCTAATAAAGTAAGTATTCTATATAACGGACATCCTAATTACAAAAGAAAATAAAAAAAACATGTTCCTTAAAAGCATATGTAAAATCGTGTTTAATAAAATACTGCTTTAAATAACTCACTCGGGTCTTTCTAAGGATCCCTCAAGTAAGCAACCATTTCTTGAAAATCTGAGGCCCTGAAGATCAGGAAAGGACCTGAGAGCACAGCTGGGAAGCTCAGAAGGAGCTGCTAGGTGCACCCAGCTGCTGCTCTTCAGGGGCAAAGGCACTTTCAGAGACAACTCATTGTCTGGCACAGATTCTGCCTGCAAGATCGAAAGCACCTCCCTGGAACTGTGTCTCAGCCTGGCATTGGCAACCTGCTGCACAAAGCGCCTTGGTTTCACCCCATGGACTAGTTCTTTCCCACAGTGGTGAAACCTGACTCTCCAAGGGTTCTCTGAGGCTTGGCTTCACACAGATCATACTTGAAGAGCAACTTGGTTTTCTTTCACTCTACAGGGTGTTCACAGCTTCAGAAGGATTACTGCTACAAATGTACCAAATCACAGGAAAGTTTTACTATCTACATTTAGATAGTCATTTTGGTTCGTGAATTTTATATAATCTTTTAAAATTTTAATGTATTGTTTCAATGGTTGCTATCTTCAAAGAAACTAAAACAAAAAAATTAAAATGAAAAATTTCCTTTTTAAAACTGCAAAGCTAAATGAGTGTTGAAGAAATATAAAGGACTAAACTTCCAAATAATTAGTTTCAAGCTTTTATCATTTATGCTTCTAAAGATATTAAAACTTAAAACTGCAATACCAATTTGGGGACAGCCTGTCTCCCATAACCTTCTTTCGGATTCAAAGTTATTATTCCCTTCAAGTTAACCAATGTCCTTTGGGCAGCCAACATTTGTTGTTTTTCTCTTGATTTAAGATGAGTATTTCATTAAGGATATGGTTTTTGGGATTTTGAGATATTTGCTGATAGAGCATTGTTTTCTAAAATCATGGTAAAAGTTAAAATTCGTATTGTTATTACTTTGCAATTGAGACAATTTTAACATTTCTATTTGCTATTTGAACATCTCATTCAGGAATCTCAACTGAAGAAAATGATCTCATTATCTCAATCATGTGGACAAACATCATCAAATGCATGCCAACATATATAACATTGGCCAACATATATAAAAAGACATATTGGGTATTTGGGTATTTATGATAGCGGTTTTCAAGAATTTTTTTTTTTTTTTTTTTTTTTTTTTCTGTAACCCCAGTCAGACTTTCATTTTGCAATCATGATCCAGGATATACATATAAAGGTGTGTGTGTGTGTGTGTGTGTGTGTGTGTGTGTGGTTTCCCATTTTTTGAATGAAACGAATGTTTCAAATACATTTGATATACTCTAATATTTTTCTATTTTAGGCTCTTTTACTTAAAACTTCTGTAGATTGTGACTTATTATGTTAATTCAAGGCCAACTGTGATAACAGGCAAGTTTGTAAAACAATAAACTAAGTATAATGGGTTGGTCAATACACAACAGGGTTACCACATTAATCCTTCTAAATTTGTTTTCTGCAGTTTTAAAATTTAATAGATGTAGAAAAGTAGGAGGAGAACAAAAGTGTTTCTCAAACTCCAAAGTGAACCCAAACTCCAACGCATATGAATCCCTTGGGGATCTTGTTTAAATGCAGATTCTGGGTTCAGCAGGTCTGGGCTGAGGCTCTAGACTCTTTCTAATCAGCTCTTGGTGGTGTGTATACTGCTGGTCCGGGGGCACCACACTCTTGAGAAATGAGGGTATGGAAGTCAATCTGAGGAGACTGAGAGGAACGGACATAACAGAAATACAGAAATAACTGCATGGGACATGCCACCACCTTATAGCTAATGCTGCCGACACAAGGGCCCTAACGCAGGATATGTACAGCACACACAATGCAGCAAAAGAAGGCAACATCTGGTCAGTAGATCTCTCAGTGACATCAGCACCATCATAATCTCCTCCTCTGGGATCTTTATCCCATTTCCTTTCTCCATAATCTACACCCGTCCAAAAAAGTACAAGCAATGCAATCCTGTTTCTGATTGTTTGGAAGCTACTTAAAAGTGGACTACCTGAATATGTGGACAGCTACTAGATCAGGCAAAGCAGAAGCAGGTTACAGAAAACCAGCAAAAGGGGATCCAAACAAAGACTGTAAAACATGTATTAACATTTTATTTAAGGAACTTAAACTGTGAAATTCACTTGTCAAAACGGTCTGTGTTCCTAAAAATACGTCTTAATGTGAAGAAGTAAATCCTATCATTCAAGGCATCATTTCATAATTCTAAATGACAAAGAATTACCAAACTAGGAAATGTTGAGCCAGTCATTGTAGCTGTTTCTGGTACAATACTGGGTTTTTGTACTTTTAGTCTCTAGAATTTGAAGTATGCATATATGGATAAAATAAAAATATTTTTAACTTTGAGGAAGCTGTCTTTTATGTCATCATTTTTTGTACATATCTGGAGGGACAGAGAATGTATTGTTCACTACTATACCCAAGCATGCATCTGGCGCATATTTGGTGCTGAATAAATATCTGATAACAAAAGAATGAATGGATGAACATAATTTTAAAAATATGTTACATCTTACTACATACTTTAGTAGCTGATTTGCCATAACAGTATTCGCTTTATTGTACTGAACAGAAACCTTTAAAAAGGAGGCAGAAGTGAAAAGTGGAATTCTCCAAATTGCAGTTGTTTACAATGCAGATGGGAAAAAAAGAGAGGAAAAGGAAAAAGGGAAAAGAGGGGAGAAGGATAGGAAGAGGCAATGAGAGAGAGAGAGAGTACAAGTGTAGGACAATGATTCCTGGTTTCTGGGTGGAGTAGAGTCTTGGCCCATGGAGCAGGAGGTGTGTCAGAATCAACTGGAGAAAAGATTCCAGTTTTCTAGATTTGGAAATATCTCTCCTCACCCCATAAGGACTAGGATCATCATGATGAAGGAACAACTATAACTGATGAAAAGCTTAGGGGGCGATTTAGAACTAAAGTCTAAACAGTGGTTTCCAACAGGGATGATTATGCCCCCAAGAGGATACTAGGCAATGTCTGGAGAAATTTTTGATTGTCATAACTGTGGCAGGGGATGGGGGAAGAAGCAGTGCTAATAAGATCCAGTAGGAAGAAGCCAGAGATGCTGCTAAATATCCTACAATGCACAGGGCAGCCCCCTCCCCTGCAAAAAAATTATGTGCTCTAAAAGGTCAACAGTTCTGAGGCCAAGAAACCTTGCTCCAGGGGAACACAGGACATGGTAGAGACAAGAACAGAAGCTATTAGGAGAGAGAAAATGCACTCACCATGACCAACAGGCTGTCTCAGGTGGAAAATAAGGTTTTAGAGAATGAAGACAGTATGTGAGGAAGATGATGGGGCTGAGGAAGGCAGTGGGAGATCTGGCTGTGACTGTTTTAAGGGATTCCTGTTTAGTAGATCCCAAATCAGTTGCTGGTGTGGTCAGCTTAGTGTTCCAGCTAAAAGCAGACCACTCCTCATGAGAACCATGCAAAAGTCCAAATGAGGCCAACAATCCTCAAGTGGAAGTGGGGGTTACAGGCTGCCCTGCCGGTAGATGCTGCTGGTACCTTGACTATACTCCCATGGCACCACTTCAATGCCTATGACCTTGACTTCTGACTGCCAACACCTGCGTTCCTTTGCCTGGAGGATTGCTCTTGGCTGCCCAAGTGATGGTCCTGAAATGCCAGGGAATCACCTGCCTCTAGAGGTAGTCCCCAACAAATGCCTAACAGATTTTGGTAAGTAAATACCTACTCCCTTGCCTTTAGAATGGATCAACCATGAGACGAGCGTTCCATGCTGCATAAGAGTCTCCCAGTGTGACTAAGCTCCAGATGCCCACAATGCTTAACTGATTTGATAATGCCCACTTTACTGGCTGCTGTCCCTGCCAGGCTCTTCCCCAATTTCCTATTGGTGCTTTCTTTGCCTCCCCCTAAAAATCACTTGCACTTGAATTTTCATCTCAGAATTTGCTTCTGGGGAGCCCAAACTGATGGCCAGTCTTTTGAAAGAATATGGGACTGGAAAGTACTTGATCCTCAGGTTCCTCTGATGTAAGAGCTCTCTGGGTCCACAGTATCCCTTCCCTTAGGAGGGACCTCAGGATTACTAGAGATTGGCCAGTTATCCATCCCTAAAGTCCTGGGCTCAGAATCCTCAGAGGACCCACTTCTCTCAGACCATTAGAAATACAACTTCGGGGGCCGGGTGTGGTGGCTCACACCTGTAATCCCAGCACTTTGGGAGGCTGAGGCGGGCGGATCACGAGGTCAGGAGTACAAGACCAGCCTGGCCAACACGGTCAAACCCTGTCTCTACTAAAAATATAAAAATCAGCTGGGTGTGGTGGTATGCACCTGTAATCCCAGCTACTCGGGAGGTTGAGCAGGAGAATTGCTTGAACCAGGACCTGGGAAGCGGAGGTTGCAGTGAGCTGAGATTGTGCCAATTTACTCCAGCCTGGACTACAGAGCAAGACTCTACCTCAAAAAAAAAAAAAAAGAAAAAAAGAAATACAACTTGAGGCACATTCCATTCTCTCCTATTGACAGAAGAAGCAAAACCACATCTTTTGCTCAAGGATGGCAGGGATCAAATGACTCTGGAGCACAAACATACTCCTTATTAGTCTCCAATGCCCCTAAAGTCAAACTTCTACAAGAACACTAATAAGTAACAACACTTGACTACACGAAGGGACTCTTACTATATAATTCTGGGAAAAGGCAAAGAGGAAGAGTGACAACTGGCATTGTTCAAAGAAAACTTTAACGAATTGCTGCTGGGGATTTAAAACCACAAAAGAGCAAAAATGAAACAGTTATTTCAAAAAACTGCTAGACAACGAAGAGAAACAAACTGTACAATAAAATCCCTTCACGGCAAAGTCCAATCACTCATCTTCCATGTAACAGAATTCTGACATGCTAAAAATCTTAAGAAATAACAGGCCAGAAGAAAGCTACGCATTGTGAAGGCTACCACAGGAGCTCTGTGTCCAAGGGGTCCTCCTATCAGTGAAAAGAAAATTTAAAAAGTGACGGAGCTTGACATTTTCTGAACAGTCTCACAATATCATCCCTGAAGAAACTTGAGCCTGTCACCTAAGGAAGTTACTGCTGTCATACAAGTTGAAGAATCAAGCAGCCAACCTCTGGTCTTTTCACCGTAAGCCATTCTTAACCAAGTTTACTTACGAATCATCAGAGTGTGGATTTTTGCTAGGTTTTATCTTTGCAGAGAACATCCACTTTGGGGCCCTGAATTCTTGCCAACTTACTTGAGGAATTGAGAAGATCTTCTATCTCAGTTCTTATGTGTGTGGATGAGTTTCTTTTTTTTTTTCTTTCTTTTTTTTTTTCTTTTTTTTTTTAAGAAAAAAGAAAACAGCAGAGCTTTTCTGCAGGACAACCTATTCCCTTATTTATAATGCAGGACAGCAGGGCCTTGTAAGTGTATATTCTGGTTCATCTGAGGACACGCGGTTGCTCATTTTAAAATTAGATTCATCCTAATTATACGAAAAGAGCTTACTCGTGGTTGGTCAAAACATCAGGAAAGTATTACTCAGCACCTACCTGCTGCATTTTCCTTCTAAACTGGACTGAACTTGTTTAACACACAGTCCCTGCCCTCTTAGAACTTAAAATCTAGCAAAGAAATATCTCATTGACAAATAAGGGGTGTAGACACTGAACAGTGAAGGAATATAGACATATAGCAAGTGACTAAACATGTAATATTACCTGTGGACAGAGGGGTGAGGGAAACTGTCATTGGAGTGGCATGTTTCAGTGGGGCAGAACCAGAGAGAATTGTAATCTCAATCCTGATTTATCAGGGCAGGATTTCAAGAGCTCCTTGAATAAAGGATATTGGGAAATCAAACTGAAACATAAGTGGGGGAAAATATGCATTGGACTCCAAGGGACAGAAGTTTGAATATGGACTGTAAAAAACAAACAAAAAAAACCCCCTCAAAAACAAGGGAATCCTGAACAGGTAACTGAGCACCTGTTATTCTTACTTTTTGCAAACCCTGAAGGTTCACTGACTTGGACAACTGACTAGAGAACACACATCTTTCAGGCTGAAAAATACTAGGTCATCTATAAAACAGAGATTGTTACCAATAAACAGATAATAATTTATTCCTGGCTAAGCAGTTTATAGCCATTATCTCATGTAATTTCTTCCACAGTGCTGTGAAGTAAATACCAACATTATTTCCATTGCAAAGATAGAGTGACTGAAGTTCAAAGAGATTAAACTTGCCAGAGAGACCATAGCTGGAAGGCAGCAAAGCCAGGCATCCAACTCAGTCTGCCTTTCAACGCAGGTGTAGATGCCTACCCTTCCCTTAAACACCACCTCCTGATCTCTCTCTCTCTCCAGTGTCCTATCTCCCAACCAATCCAGGGCCCAGGACCCCCAGCTTCCACTTTCTCACAATACACTCAGCCAGTAAAAGAAGGGGGTTTCTTTTCCCTGCTCTATGACAGAGCATTAAAATAGGACATCATTGGAGCCCACTGCTATGGGATATGCTGAGTCCTAGAGATCTCAATCACAGACCAGAAATAAACTGGGGATTGAGAGCATTATTACTCACCTATTATGGATATTAATAGTTGGCTAGATTCTGTACCTGACAGACATTATCAGAATTAACTTCGTAATACTGCAATTTTTAATTATCAAAAATATTTAAAATCAGAAATAGGCTTGTGAAGTGGAAGACAGCCTTATTCAGTCAAATATAAGGGCATATGCTGTTTATATTTCTTTTACATGTTCTCAGCATGATACTTCTTATCATTGGTTGGTCTTAATAATCTAAAATGTATGTGTCCTTTGTGTCTTCTTCTTAAAATAAGATATTAATAATAATAATAAAATGATAATGTTTCCAAAAAGGTAAAATATGCATAGTTAGAAGAAAAGATTTTCTCTGTTCTTTTTATTTACCTCACTTTTATTATTCATGCCCCTCATATTTCTTTCATTTCTATAGACCTGGCTGAGTATTTGATAAAACATGCTTATAATTTGAAAAGAAAACAAGCAAATATCCTTTTGGACTAGAAAAGAGTGTGTCTCATTATAGTAAGAAATTATAGAGTAAATACTAGGTTAAATATTAGGAAAATTCATATTTTTTAAGTCAAGATATTATGTAGAGTCATTTATTTAAACAATCTAAAACTCTTATTCAATGAATAAGAGTTTATTATAAAAGAGTTTATTATAAAATTATTCCATGAAAAATCGCTTCAGTACCTCTGTCAACATACCAAGAATCAGGTCTGGCTTTTGTTTTCCAACATCTCTATTTTAAATTTTAGTTCTCTTTAAAATAATGTTAATAATGTGCTGACAATGATATGAGGATTCATCAGCAAGTTCCCAACAGTCTTTGCATAGTATGAACCACATAGATTTATCAAGGAAATAAAAATGATGGTCAAAGACAAAAAGGTAAAACCAGGTCTAGCAAGGTTAAAGATGACCCCATAAGGGTGAGAAGGAAGTAGGAAAACAGAATTAGGTCAGATAGGAGGGTGGTATGGCACAAAAGACAGAACTTAGCTACCTCATTGAATTAAAAAACAGTAGCACAGTGTGGCAAAGACAACCCACTGCTCACCAAATTCTTGCTCCCCTTTCCACAGCATAGAGACATCACTGAAAAGCAGCTTCCCAGTAGGGACTAGATTTTCATCCCATCCCTCTTCATTTAGGTGGGAGACATGTGATTTGTTCTCACCAAGGGAATGTGAACAAAGTGATTATGTGTTTTTTCCAAGCCAAGGTGGTTAAGAAGTCAGCATACTTTTCACTTTCTGGTTCCCCTTTCAGTGGTCTGATGCAACGAGCCCATGACCTGGGAGCCATGTCCTGAAGATGGAGGAACCCAAGACTGGAGGAATCCCTGAATCACTGTGGAGCAGAGCCATTAGTCAATCAGGAACAGCAATTTTCAACTTACATGAATGAAAAATAAACTTCCATTTGTTTGAGCCACTGTTCATTTTTTATTTTACTTTTGAGTGTAGAAGGTGTTTTACTAACCAATATATCTGGCAAGAAAAAGAAAAACGTCTCAATCACTTGAATTAATGCATATAATTTACTTTTGCATGGGCTTTGATAGAATCTGAGAGTTTTAACTCTAGAGTCCTGTCGTCAAATTACAGTAGCTACTTGCCGTAAATGGCTATTGAGTTAAGATGTGTTGCAAGTGTAAAATACACACCAGATGTCAAAAGGAATTTCACTTTTTAAAAAGTGAAATATATTCTTAATATTCTTATAATGATTACATGTTGATAATATTTTAAATATATTAGGTAAAATAAAATATAGTATTGAACTTAACCTTACTGGTTGCTTTTTTCTTATTTTTAATGTGACTACTAGAAGAATTTTAAATTATACATATGGCTCACATTCTATTTCTACTAGACAGTGATGGGCTACCAGGGGTTAATAAACTGTAGCCTATCACCTGTTTTGTAAATAAAGTTTTATTGGTACACAGCCACACCATATTGTTTATGGCTGTTTTTGTACTACAATGGCAGTATAATTAGTAGTTTTTCACCAGAGACTGTGTGTCCTGAAAAGCCTAAAATATTTATGATATAGCCTGGTATAGATAATGTTTGCAACCCCTGGGCTAAAGATAACTTTGAGATTATCTAATTATCTACAAGTATTATTTTGTGACTAAAAGTTAAAGCTCAGATAAGCCAAGAGACTTGTCCAAAGTATTTTTATTCTTAATTCGGTGATACTTCCATAAAGCCACCCATTTCTACATTCATTCATTCATTCATTCATTCATTCATAGTCTTCACCCATTTCTAATCTTGATAATCAAGAAATAAAATCCCCATCAGAAAATAACTTAACATTAAATATGAAAACACTTCACACTAAATAATGCATCTCAACACAATGTCAATGCCATTTCAATGTAGTCATATAGAAATACATTTCTGTCAGAGGAGCAGTATATACAATGGCAGAGAAGCCCTTGAAGTAATATTCAACTATGAATAGGCTGTGAGATGGTCTTTAAATTAAGCTCCACTTGAAAACATTTTAAAGAGAATCTATCATGTAATCTGCTTTCAAATTAAACTTGAAATTCCCCCAAATGTAGAGCTAGCTTGCTAAAAATATTCATTATTGGAATTAAATTAGAAAAATTTTGCCACATCTCAGAGAAAGTGAAATCTGTTCCCAGAGACATCACAGCAATATATAACTGCCTCGGCTCCAGCAGGCATCATCTCTCAGTGGACTATTCTAAGAGTCTCTAACAGGGCTCATCACCTCCAGTCTCTCTCCCACTCAAGACCTATCCCAAAGAACTCTTCTAAAATAAAAAATCAGACTGGCTGAACATTCTTAAGTCTCTTCAAGCTATCAAGACAAAGTCAATCTTCCTTATTGTGCCCAGGAAAGTCCTTGCCATCTGACTCCTGCCTGCTCCCATGGCCTCATTTATAGTCCTTTACACATGAGTCAGGCTGGGTTCCTTACAATTTCCCAAATGGTTTATACTTTTACTTTCACTTCATATGTATATCGTGTTTGTTTCTGCCTAGAACCCTCACACGCCATGTGGTCCCACAATGTGCATTGTACGTAACTATGTCATAGGACTTATGAATATTATAATTGCTTACTAAAGTATTAATGCTACCACTACTACAAATAGCTAATATAGAAATACTTGACTATGAGTCAAGAACTACATTATTTCATTTAATCTTCACATGTTATAGATGAGGAAACTGAACACATGCAATGAAGCCAGGTGAAACCAAAACACAAATCCACACATTTCCCACTCCACAGGCCCAATTCCTAACCTCTACACCAGTTGTTCTCAATGAGGGCAGTTTTGCCTCCCAGTAGACATCCAACAATATCTGGAGACATTTCTGACGGTCACAACAAAAATGGGTGGGAGGAGCTATGGGCATATATAGCAATACCTTATATTTATGAGTAGAAGACAGCAATGCTGCTAAACATCCTACAATACACAGGACAGCCCTCCACAGCAAAGGATTATCTGGCCCCAAATACCAATAGTGCAGAGGAATTACTGGCTCAAAATGCAAATGGCACCTCTACTGAGAAACACTAGTCTACACTAAATCACCTCCTGTAGATTGCCCCAGAAGCTTCTGAGCAGCTCATCGATACAACAAGGATTTTTAAATGCTCTCCCATGGTGTCTTGTCACCTACCATTGTGTGTAGGACCTGGCGGATGCCCCATGTATTTGTGACCAATCGACAAACTCCAGAAGAAAAAAATTACTTATTATAAGGCTTGGTTTTTGTGGCAACTTCAATAAAGATAAATCGAAAGAAACACACATTCTTTATCTATAATACATGAACACATATGCAGCATATCCTAGAGTATGCCTTCACTTTAGCAATACCTTATATTTTTGAACCTATAGAGTGTGAGATAGATTAATAAACCAGATGCCTAGGATTTTTTTTTCACACGGCCTCAGGAGGATGAGATGCTTTTCAAATCCCTTCTAACTGCCATATTACAGGGCAAATGCATAGGTTCATAATCTACATAGGTCATAACTTAAATTGTTTCAAAAAATATTTTCTGTGTAAGTTTCCCTTGGTTCCTTTTGTTTTAAAGAAAAATAACACAAGACTAAACAACCTTATTCTATTCCCTGTTGTAGCTACAATTCAGATACAAATATATTATCCTAGATCTCCAAATGTTGGAAGTATAGCAAAAATTGCAGTGAAGCCTAGGTAATTTTTTTTTTTTTTTTTTGAGACGAGAGTCTCACTCTGTCATCAGGCTGGAGTGCAGTGGCACAAACTCGGTCCACTGCAACTTCTGCCTCCCAGGTTCAAGCTATTCTTCTGCCTCAGCCTCCCACGTAGCTGGAAATACTGGTGCTCACCACCAAGCCCAGCTATTTTTTTTTGTATTTTTAGTAGAAATGGGGTTTCACCATGTTGGCCAGGATAGTCTCGATCTCTTGACCTTGTGATCCACTCACCTCAGCCTCCCAAACTGCTGGGATTATAGGCGTGAGCCACCGTGCCTGGCCAAGCCTAGGTAAAATTTTAAAAGTAAACAGAAATACAGCAGATATAAACCATTCTCCAGCTTATGTAAATTAATACATCTAAACATCAGAAAGAAAGTCAAGAAAAGATTATGATTATAATGTTTTCAAAGGGACAGAAATGAGGCAGGGCTTTTACATTGTTGCAAAATACTTCAACAATGGGCAGTATTAACCAGTGGTGTATACAAGTTGTTGTATACAAGTTGTGTGTATATGTGTGTGTGTGTGTGTGAGAGAGAGAGAGAGAGAGAAAGAGAGAGAGAGACAGAGAAAGCAAAAAGGTTCTGCTGTGGTGCTAGATATACTCATTTGATGTATCACTTTTTATGAAATGTACTAAAAGGTTAAAACATATGAGCCTAATTTTTTAAAAGTATGATGTAGTGAACTGTTCCTCACAACCTATTGTGCTGATCTTTTGCCTTTTGCCTCTTGAGGGTTCACACACACACACACACACACACACATACACACACACGGAATACAAAACAGCGATCTAATGAATTTTGCTATCTGCTCTCCCCATTCTTGGACATTTATCATGCATGCTAGTATAAAAATAGGCTTCGAAAACTTTTACATCAAGTTGTTAAACTCAAGATTTCCCAAACGTAATTGAGCTTAAAGTAAATTAAACAAATAGAGTAGTAAAAGAAGTAAAAAGTAATATAAGACCAGCATCTGCCAAGATATTCAGGAGCAAGTAGAGGTGACTGAAAACAATGACAGGGTTTATGGCTTGGGACATCAAAGTGACTTTAGCATTTCTCACTGTGATTTAGAAGCTGAGCATGGGAATCACAGCAGAAGCCAGAGACAAGCGGTGCCTTTTCCACTGTATCTGAGAACGTGACACACACTTGTCACAGAGACAGATTCTGCATGTATGGACATGCCAATTGGTAAGACATTTATGCACTTAAGATAGGAATGTGAAAAAAGATGACCAAGCCCAAGGAACATTATGATTGTTATCATCAATCGTTCTTTTCTGAGCACTTGCTTTGTGTAGACATTGATGAAATCAGGAAAAAGAGTCCCAAGAGAAACAAATTGTAAAGGGAAGAAGTATATCTGAACCATCTTGAGAGCCAACGATCAACATGTCACAAGAGTTAGAATACTCAACAGGTTCCTGAATGTCAGGGTCATATATTATGCTACTAACACCATGATTATCTTCTCAACCTTCCTCATCACAAACATTCCTGAGCCTCCAGAGGAGTCAAGTAAGTATATTCCCAAATAAAGAAGACATGCCTGCTGTCAATCTACATTCCTTTGTCCATCCTTTTGTTTTAATAAACTCGTCACTCATGACTTTCTTATAAATGCCTAAATTGTTGATCACAGAAGAGAAGCCATGACTTCCTGAAGACCCTCTTTTGGAAGTAGGAAGTTGAATGAAGAAATCACTCCAGACCAATCCTTTCCAAATTATATATGCCTCATCTGCAACCCACTCTTAGAACACAAATGCACATATGTATTTAGGTGTTTGTGCTTGTGTACATATGATAAGGAATAAACTATATATAGTAGTTGTTAAAGCAGGATTAGGAAAAGTAAAATTGGATAAAACATGCAGATCAGGAAGACAAAAGTGAGCTGAGATATGTAAGCCACAAGCTTCTTCATTGTGATGGGTTGGACCATGAATTTGCCTTCTGGGTTTTTTTTTTTTTTTTTAAATCTCTAAATCACGATTGTCCCAGAAGATCTGAGACAGATGTCAATGACTTGCACACTGTCCATTGTTCAGTAATTTTCAAAGAACTAGAATAAAGTAAACTATTCAATATTTCTCAACTGCTAAAAAAATACTTCAAGATCCTGCACTGCCTTAAATGAATGAGTAGTAACCGGAAAATGGATTTAATAGACAGCAAGCCCTGTCTGACAAATACCAAATAACTGCTTGCTTTTAGCAAATAAACTAGTAAGATGATATCACAAAGGGTTTTTGTTAAGTTCCTTTAAGTTATTGTGCCATAAAAGTTTTTTTAATAGAAATATTGCTTCTTAGGATAATTTTAAACATATTGATTGATGTTGGTCAAACAATAAAATCAATTGAATGATTTTAGTGGTTAAAGATTTAAACCACTATACCAATATCATTTAATTTCTGGTAAGCACTGACCAGCAGACAGTATAAGGTTATATCTTCTTGCAAAAGACTCAAGTGCAGATATTCTGGGTTGTTACAGGGAGATCTGCCTTCTGTGCAAATGTAATGTGTCTGAGGCAAGAGAGATGAGCCCTATTATCAAGCACATCTACATCCATTAGAAACATCATCCAGGCAGTATATCATATTGTTAGGACTGACTGTCATGATGGAAGAGCTACAGTATGGTTCTCAGGACAGTCAAGGTTCCTAGGCCCTAATTCCAGACTCCTCTGATTTGCTATTTGGAAAAGATCCTTAGGTTTACAGCAGAACTCAGTTTCTCAACTCAATAAAAATAGCACGGCACAAGAAGAGCTGCCAGTACATAAAGACTTCAAAGCCCCTTGAAATTAGGACAGTAGGGACCAAATAACATTAGCATCGAGCATAGATCACTATTCTAGATGTCAGCTGGCCAGGTTCCTGAGAGGAAGATATGGAAATATATTACTTGTGACTCAGTGATTTGGACACTCCCCCCCACTTGCTTAAATGCCAAAATTGACTAACAGGTTTGGGAACTTAAATTGGAGAGTGAACATTTTAAATCAGAAACTCACCAGCCTAAATATATTCAACTCCCCTACTACTTGGATACAAGAGATTCTTGAGTGAGTCTTCCTGGAATTTACATTAATATTAATTCACATTAATATAAGGGCTACAGAAATCACAATCACCTCCTCAGATATAAAATAACTATTTTTTTAGGGGCCGTATGAGAGACTCCAGTAGGTGTATCCATCTCCCCACAATGGAGACAATTTCAGAATCCTTTTGTATAAGTATGTTGTCTCTTAGGTCACTGGGCTGCATACTAAACTGAAAAATGGCTAGCAGGGCCAGTTACATAGTAGGTACATAAATATTTGTAGGCTGAATGAGGAATCAATCAAAGAATCAATATGACTTTAAATAAAGCAAGGAGTTAGCTTGCCATCAATTGCTCAACCAGCTTTGACACTAGAACAAGCCCTTCAAGCAAAACAGTCAGCTGTGATCTGAACATATGATGCAATACAGGCAGCAAACATTCACTCTGGACAAATCCAAGTCCAAATATGACACTTAATACCAACCCAGAAGGGAAAGAGAAGCACTGCCCTTTCTACCCTTCCATTCATTCTTCCAACGGTGTTTCACCTGTGCCCACGTACCAAGCTCTTTGCTAGGCTCTGGGGAGTCAAAGATGAATAAACCCATGCATAGTGCCTCATCACAACTTATGAGATAGGAACAGAAATGAAACAAACTGCCCTGCAGGCAATAAGAGCTATACAGACTAATGCACAAAGCATCAGGGGTCACGTGTTCAGGGATGTTTATGGCCATAGGGTCATTTTCAAGTACCTGGTTGTCCTGTCCTCTCAAATTGCTCTAATCAAAAGTGTGGCTCAGACACTGGATATTTGGGAAAATTAGCTTACAGAGCATGTTAACCAATCTAGGTTTCCTGAGCTTTATTTCTGCACTGGGGTTTATCCCCAGAATCTCCACTGATAGGACATAGTACGTCAGGCCCCCAACGATAAACATACTAGGTTACTTTTCACCATTATGTCTTCTGCATTTTTTTTCCATTCCGGAATTGGCAAAAGACAGGACCATATAAAGAACCTAACTTCATTTTCTGTAGAATTGAAGTTCAAGTATTATCCATGATATAATTTGATATTTCATACGGGTAAATACTAGTTGGCAAGCACCATGGCAGGCACTCTACATGTGCCATCCTTACAAGTTTAATGCATGCCACCTCCAGACCCCCTTTTTTCTGTTAACTTGGCCACTACTAAGAAGCTCAAAGCCAAATTAAATACTCTAAAGCAGTAAGCACTTAGGACTGTAGTTTAATTATCTTCCCTCCTCTACAAGATTTTGATCTTTCTTCCCTTCCCATTTTTAACAGTCTTATTTTGTGGGATTTTTTACTATGCATTTACTCAGACACACTTATGAAAGCTGATACTCTACACACAAAAACAAGCCACCGTAATCTTCCATTATAATTTCCTTTTGCTCTCAATTGGGAAGAGTTTCTAATAACTAATGAATTATCTGAAGAACTAATTTGAAGATGACTCCTTCAATATTATGCTCTGATCACTTGAAAACTCAGATAATCCAATATTTCCCACCATCATTTGGTTCAGAATACTTTTATGAAGGAGCAAAAGGGGGCAAAAAGAGAGGCTGACTGACTTAACTAATAACATATAATAACTATCAGGTTATTTTCAAATCTATCACCAAAGGTTATTTATTTCTACCTTGTGTTAGATCCTGACCATTGCATTTTGCCCCTTCCCCAATCACCACTTTTGCAGCCCAAATTGTACCACCATGCACTGGTTGGTCCACTTAAGGCTGCCATTGCCAGTGGAACTTCCAGGACCTGCTAAGTGAGAAGACACTGCTATCACCCAGTGATGTCTAGTCCCTGGAATTTCACTCTTAGCACTGACAATGGTTCTGGAACTCATAAAGATTCCGCCAAAATTCAGGGAGTTGAAGGTCAGTGTCTTCTGGGGATCAAGGTAATATGTAAGAAAAACTCTGCTGCTGAGGATTTCCATATACTCAAGGCAAATATGCCCTTAGGAGGAACTCGCAGAAATAACTCTTTACATAGTCACTACACAGAATGGAAGGCCAGTGTTTATTTCAAAAAGAAAGAGAGAGAGATAAAAATAAACAAAGAGTGAACCATATAAGCGTGGCATGTGTATAACACACACACACACAGAGCACAGATCTTGGCATTCCCAGCTGGTACCCACTGAGGATGCATAGTCAGGTATTTTTGAGAACATAATATTTGGACACTATCATTAATTTATTCACTAAATATTTATCCGGCACCTACTACATGCCAAGTATTGTTCTAGATGCTGAAAATAAGAGTGAGTGAGGCAGTCAGGAGTCCTGTGCTCACAGACTCTATATCCTAGGCAAGGAAACAGGTAATCAACAAACATCAATTGAAATGAACAATTCAGACTGCAAATACAACTGAGGAAAGAAAAAGAAGAACAAAACAAACAAACAACAACAACAACAAAATAAAACCAGTGTGATGGGTCTGAAAAGGAATGAGGGACTGCCTTTGCCCGAGTGGTCAGGGAAGGGCTTTCTAAGAGGGTGCCACATAACCTTACACTAGAATGAGAAGACCAAGCTGAAGAAACCAATCACCTTTACTCTGATTTCCTTTAAAAAGATGGGCTTACTAAAAAAAGAAACATCCTATACCATTTGTGGCTCCACACAACTCATGCTTTAAACGACTGCAAAAACCCCAGGAAAGGAAAGGAATCCACAACTTTCTCTGCTCTTAAGGCGATGTTAAGAAATCACCTTTACCAAAGGTAATGGATAAAAAAGAAGTTGTCTTAATTCATCTCTAATTATGGCAGAATTTACTACAAAGAACTGAAAGGAGAGACATGAAATATTCGTTCCTCTTTGTAATGTCAGTTGCTTTATGTAACAATATTCCAATGCCAATAAAAGTATACCTTTGCATTGTAATGCCAACAGGAATTATTTCACTTAAAAAAACAGTTCTGTAGCTATACTCAGTATTATTTACTTTCACCGGCTATAAAATAAAGCCAAATTGTATTTACTAGCAGATAGTCTCATTTCCAATATATAATAAACCTCCAAAATTAGGTAAAAATAGGTTCTGTTATATTTCTTTAACATGCACAAATAATAAATGATCGTTTACCAATGACTTTGTATAAAATATGCCAAGTAAATCACTTGGTACTGAATTTGTTTGACTCAATTAAAACACTTAGCCACCTACCATGAAAACATCCTAAAAACATCAACTGCTTAAAATACTTAGCACTGAAACACGTTTTTCATTGTTTCCTAGCTTCTGACTTATTTCAGAATTAGAAAGAATTAAGCAGAAGTGAATTGGGGAGCAGGTCAGTCACTGAACATTCAGAGTGAATCATGAACATGTTGACTAAAATGCAATTTTTATTTCTTTGTGGTGCGGTGCATGCTATACATTCTTACAATTTAAATAAGCACACTGATCTAAGGCTAAATAATGTGAAGACTGGCCAACAGGTCTACATTACCTAATGCATTTATCATTATATAAATTGTTCTGCTTGACATTAACACCCTGTGCAAGCAATGCTTAATTTCTTGAACTTCAAAACAGGTCTTTAAAACTGAATCTCACTTGTACCCAAGACCAATAACATGCTGAGGAAGACTGTATTTCACATGCGTTTACTGATTACACAGTGTTTGAATCTTCAAAAATCCTAAATGTATGTGGAGAAAGGAGAACGCAGAGTCTGAACTTGGCTGTTCAGGTAAACTCTTCCCTTTCTTTGACTCACTTTATGAATTATTACGCTTCTAGATCCTTCTTTTAAAATTTTCCATTTGAGGAAACTTGTACATTTAATATTAAAAAAAATCACCTCATATCCTCCCTCCCTCCTCCTTAAAATAAATAAGAGGGCTTAAGAATTAGCACTAATAATAACTCCACAATGGTCATTGGGAAATCCTCCCCCAAAATGACAACTGCCGCTAAGAAGGACAAAATCCACTAAGAATGAAAATTCCCCAAATGAGTCCTTCTCCGAGGGGGTGGAGGTCACACAGCTGGCACAACTGGTATCACATCCAACTCGAAGCGACCCAGAGGAAGACGCTGCGCCAAGAGAAGCAAAGCGAAGGAGCGCGACCCAGGAGGCTAGCGAAATCCCCGCCGAGCCCCCAGGAGGCGGAGAGAAGCCCAGTCGCCAGGCACCGGCCACAGCGCACGCCAACATTCAGGATAATTCTCCTTTCCAAGCCCCAGAGTTCCGGAGCAGGCGAAAAAGGGGGGATGGGAGACCCACAATCCCTTTAACCCTCCCCCCGTGCCTGCCAACCTTTTCCGAACCCCCGTGTCACACAACTTCCTCATCATGGAAACTTCCACTGGGTTCGGCGCTGAGGATGCCAAACTCCATTTCACAAGGAACATGTCAACAGCTGGGCTTGGGGTTTGAAGAACAGAGCCTCTGCGATTGGAGGGGCCCCCCCAGCCACCCTGTTCCACCACTGTCCACACCGTGGCTCCCAGCCTGCCGCCGCGCAGTGCCCGAACACGAGAGGGCACCTCCTCCCAGATCCGGGGCGCAGAAGCCCCGCGGAGGCAGGTAATCGAGCTGGTGACACCCCCACCACCCACGCCCGCCCGCCCGCGCGCGCTCCGCTTCGCCGCCCGCACCCCTCCGGGTTCCTGCGACACCCCGTCACCATCCCGCCCACCCTATGGACAGTTGGAACTGTCGCCCCCTCCTCCCCTCACCCCGCTGCCTCCGCGCGGTCCTCTAGACAAATTACCAGCGCCCTGGAGCCGGTTGGGTTGAGCGCCCCTGCCCGGGGAAGGCAGCCTGCGGGCGCTTGCCCCGAGCCCGCGGAGCAGGAGGTCTCTTTTCCAAGCGCACTCACATTATTCATGCAAAGTTAATCCCCGCCGCGTCACGGCCGCCCGCCCGAGGATGTGCGCCTTCCTTGGCCAAGCCCCGCAGTCTCCACCCTCCTCCGCCCCCTCCTCCCGGCGGCGGGGTCCCGGGGAGCGCCGGCGGCTGGGCGTCGCGCGAGTCCTGCAAAATGTCAACTCCTTGGGCGAAAAGAGGCGGCCGCAGCCAGGGCCGCGCTGGACCTCCTTGGTCTCTCCACTTTTATAGGCGTAGGAAGAAAGTGCGGCCGGGGCACCAGAGTCCCCGCCTCCCCGGGTCCCCCGCGTGCCCGGCCCGCCCCGGCCCGCTCCCCGGACGCTGCTTACTCTGGGCCCGGGGCGCCTGCTCCGCGCCGAGTCTGCGAACCGCTGACCTGGTTTCCCTTCAGCCCTCCCGGCGGTCCGACTCGCGCGGCGGCGGCGGCGGCCAAGAGCAGGCAAACCCGGCTCCGCCAGGGGCGCAGCGAGGAAATGGCCTCCTGGCCGCACACCCCGCCGCCGCCACCGCCCCGGGCTGCCCGGCCAGCACTGACGCCCCCTGCCAGGCTCGGGGCCCGCGCTCCGACGGGCTCACAGCGCTCGGCTTGCGGACCCGGACGCCGACACCTGGCCCTACGCACTCGCCGTTCCCGGGCCGGCCGCTTCCGCACCTGCCTTCCCAGGTGTTGGCGCTTCCCCTTCTCCTAATCCCTGCCGCGCCCTCCCGGGGGTGGTGAAGGCGCTGTGGGTTTGGTGGCCGAGCGTCCACCCACCCGTTGGCCTGCGCGCGTAGGTGTGGGTTTGGGCGTCATTACTCTAGTTGGAGAAAAGGAAAGAATGGGCGGCGAGTAACACGGGGACCCGAGAGGGAGTCTTCCAGGAGCACGCCCTGGCCTTCTGTGCCCGGCCCGACCGGCGCGACCCGTGCCGCCGCGCTCCTCCCTCTGCTCCCAAACCACTTGTGGCGCGTGTCGGCAGGACCAGGCGCTCTGGCTCCTCCTGGGGCCTCCGCCGGCCCGGCCATCTGGCGGCTCTCTCACCATCACCGCCACCCGAGAATGGAAGTTTGGGACATGCCTGGCTTGCCCTTAAGGAGGACACCCCCACCCCCACGGCCATAATGCATATCGTGGGAGACGTGCGTTCAGGGCTGAGACTCCGCTGGTCCCAGAAGGGTCGCCCTATTAATTTGTCTTTGCCCTGGAAATGTACAGATAAAACCAGGAAGACAAAAGTAATGTATACTCTTGAAGAGTCCTTTCCTGGGCAAATATAGGTCTCTCCATTGCCCCCGACCTTAAGTTCTGGATGCCAGGAAGAGACTTGCTTTCTGAGCTAGAAGGATACTTGGAAAATCCCGAGTGCCCAGACAGCGAAAACGTAGTCAATAAGAAACTATAGTTGCAACAAAACTACTTTGACAACACAGTACAATTCATTTCTTATGGACAATATTAAAATAATTCCGACATCATAATTTAATATTCACATCTATTCGTGTAACACGCAAGGTAATAGAGCTATGACGATATGGATCTTCAGCTGCTTGACAATGTGTAGGGTATTTATTGGAGGACTTTCTAAATTTCCAGTCAGTGACCTGTGTGTTTATTTTCGCTTCTTCTGAGTGTCCCAGGGAAAGGGGTGAGACTCCCCCACCCTTGCCGACAGTATTAACAACCACCCCCCTGGATGAGCAGGGTTTCACTAATGCACTTCTAAGAAGGTTGCAGGCCCCAGAGACGCCATTTCCCTTTGGTCCTCGGTGAGAAATCCGTGCTTTCTTCTCTACTCTTAATAAGGCTGCACCATAGGACTTGCAGGCTTCTGTAGCTGGAGAGCTGTTCTGCTTTGCAGGGAAGTTCCTGGGCTTTGCTCCAAAGCTGCCCCGGAATGTTTTGGTTGATTTGGAGGAAAGCTGTGGCGTCTACACCACTTATTCCAAGCAGGCGGCCCCCTGGTGGCTAACTGTGGGTGAAAAAGCCAGCCACTGAGGAAGAAGTCTGGCACAGGTAGGCCCCAGCAGTTGACAACCTAGTCTCCGGATCTTCACAGCGTGTGAACAATTTAGTAATACAGGGAGATGAGGTGAAGCAAATCTTCCTTCAACATGGTGGATCATAGGCCTTTCGGCCTACTGGAACTTCTAATTTTTTTCTCTTCCTGAGTATAACTTGGGAGCTAAATTCTTTAAGAAGGAGACTTACAGAGGACGAAATGTAACAAAAACGGTTGCTTCTCTTTGTTGGAGGGCTTTGCCTCTCTGATCTCATTTTGCCTAGAATTTTCAGAACTAAAGAGCCAATTAAAGCGTGAAATAAATAACAGGTGTGGCATTATTCAAACAATTCATGAGACTGTGGTGGTAATAATGTTATATAATAATGGGGGAGGGCAACTTTACTGCAATGTTACTGAAACAACGTGAACTACTAGGGTTCCATTTGAACAGGACCTCTGAGGGCTGTCCTACAGGCTGCATGATGGTAAAGAAGGGTTACCAAGGTATCATGGCGTTTATTTTATGCAAAGTAGGACAATGGAGGAGAATGTCATGAGGACCTGAATGAAGGCAGAACATATTATTCAAACTTTAGATTATGTGGTCGTGTGTTCCAACTGACTTGAGAGGGCACATCAAGGCTATTTCCAGGACCCATTCCCATATTTCACCATAGGCGTCCTCATTACCAGGATCTATACCTTGACTCAGTTCATTCATATATTTATTTATTTAGCAACTACTGGGGTAAGAAAATGAATGAAACATAGGACTTCACGGGGCTGGGATTGTACAAGTGCAGGGTCTGAGCCTGTTTTTATTTAAAATTTTGATGTATTGTTCATCATGAATAATTGCTGCATTAATTTTGGCTTTTAAAATAGTGCATTAAAATATTTCTCCTATTTACTGAGATTTTTTTTTTTTGGCATCCCCTTAAACTTCACACCAGGTATCAGCACCTCACTTGCCTAAAACTAGTCCCTGCCCTGCTATGCCCACAGTGTTAACAAAGTCTTTTCAGAGAAGTAAAATTCAAGTTAGAATGTCCTAGATGTCAAAGATAATTAATATGTAGTAAAGGACTTGAGATCAGGGAGTTAGAGATCTGGGCTTAAGGGGAGGGAAAAATCAGGGAAGATTTCACGGAAAGTGGTGACACTTGAACCAATCCATCAAAGATGGACCACATTTTGCCAGGGAGTATTGGGACTAGAACCACTGGTATTGTTTTACTTATTCAACTACTTCTCAATCTGGCTGTGCAGCCACCTGACCTAGCCCTGGAGATTCTGATTCTGTCCGTTCATTGTTATTTCCTGGAACTTATTTTACTACGAGGTCCCCAGTGATTCTGGTCTATAGCAGCTGGATAAGAACTCCAACCCTTCGGGAAAGACAGATTCCTGGGGAAGATGACAGGGTCAAAATTATCTAATTCAAGTACACTCTAATTCACAGCATCATCTAATTCACAGCACAAAACTAACTTTTTATTTTACATCTTGTTATATGCCTGTTTTTACCAACACTCTGCCTTTGGTTTACTGATGAGTAAGGGAGATCAGAAAGGAAAAGAAACTATAGGTTGCCCTATCTTTCTCTTTCCTTCTGTGTCATCATTTTCAACGTAAGTGGTTACAGAGAAGTAGTAAATAACCAGGAAGGACAGGGAAAGTTTCCTTGGTTGTTCCCTTTCTCCTGTGTTCAAACCAAGCTCTAGTTAGAAGGGAAAGCATGGCAAACCCCGTTTTGGAGTTGTGAGTGTCCTCACTTACTCAGTCATAGATGTGACATGCTTACCTCGTCCTCGATTTGAGTTTTGTGGAACTCCCACACATTGTGTGTCCACAGGGATTCTGTGCTCATGGGGCATCAAGAATGCTATGTATGAGTGGAGCAAGCAAAGACTGGCAGCAGCTCTGCATGTTATCTGTATTTCTTCTGTTCCTGCACATGCTCCATTGTCCCATCAGCCTTCACTTACAAAACACAAGTTCAAAGATAAAATTGTTAGGAATTTCAGTATGATGACAACAGAGCATTAAACGAAGTGCCAGGCCCCAAGCACCAAGCCCTTCCCAGCACGGGTTGTGTGGGACTGCACAGATCACATGCCCATGAAGCTGGCCATGGGGGAAGAACTTGATGCTTTATTGTGGTAGAAGCCTAGCGCATGTTGGAGGTGCAGCAGACATTCTGGTGTGGCTGGATATATAGCAAAGAGTATATAACACAGTTAATATGTATTAGACATGCATTACATTTCAGGTAGTGTTCTAAATATTTCATACATCTTTTAAAGTTTGCCAGAGGACCCGGTGAAACAGTATTATTATGTGCTTCGTTTTCCAGATGATAAAACTTAAGAAGGATAAAACTTTGGAAGATCCAATAATCTACTCAAGATCAGGCCTGGGTACTGGGTGACAGAAGGTGTACTCTTAACCAGCTCATCATGCTACTTGTATGCAACAGAGGGGAGTTATTGTATAGGCACATGAGGCTGGAAAAGGTGAGCATGTTCTGGCAGTCATGAGACATCTCTCTAGCTTTTCACTTAAGGGACCACTGTGCACTGGGACGATCAGAAGACGCCTAAGAAAACATATATGCCCCTGGCTAGAAAACTCCCTAATCACATTCTCTTCCCTCGTTTTCTAACTAGAGGTGGAAAATTCTGAGGCAGGAACTAGTAAGCCACAAGCTGGAAGATCTTTTGTCGCCATGTGGAGGAGAATTAAAACACTCACGTTGAACTATTACTAAGATTAAATAATCAACTTCTTTTGTGTTAAGTCACTGAAAGGCGTATCACTGGGGAGCACCGATTACCGCAACAAATGCGGTAATTAGGGCTCCCCTAACACACCTGCCAGCCAGGCCAAACTCTATCACAGCATAAATCAGTTTTTCTTTAAATAAATACAGTTAGAAGAATAAAATAGACCTAAGTGCATCAATGTGAATATACGTTTGAAACAAAATGTTGAGCTAAAAAATGTTCAGAGTGATAATTTTTTAAGTTGATATGTAATTTATGTACCGTAAAATAGATAAAACCCAAATGTTCAGTTCAATGAATTTTAACATGTTTATACCCCTGTGTCATCACCTCCCAGAACAAGGTGGAAAATACTTCATATAAATGGAATCATACAGTGTGTTTTCTGTTGTATCTTGTTTCTTTCACTCAATGTTTTTGAGGTAAATCCACATTATTGTGTAGATTAGAAAGCTGTTCTTGTAAAATTCCTGTTTGATATTATATTACATGAATATGCCACAATTTCTTTATTCATTTATTCATCCAAATGATGGGCATTTGGGTTGTTTCTGTTTGCTATTACATTATATAAATATGCCAAAATTTCTTTATTCATTTATTCATCCAATTGATGGCCATTTGGGTTGTTTCCAATTTGGGACTATTACAAATGAAGCAGCTATGAACATTCTTAAACAATTATTTTTGTGGTACGTGTACTCATATCTCCTGGGCATATGCATAGGAGTGAAATTGATGGTCATATGTTTATCTGACTTATTCTAGTAAAGCTCTCTGAGATACTAGCACAATTATGAACAACTAGAAAATGGTTAGTTAGCACTTGCTGACTTCTGTTCATTCTTATAGTTTTTACAAATAAAACATTCAAGGTTCTATGGAGTCTAACTTGAGTGAGTAAATATTCTTCAGTATCTGAAATAGAAAATCCTCAAAAAAATCAATATTCAAAACTGCTACTGCCTTATGTGCAATTATAAGCTCTGCTTGCAGCTGCAAATCATTTTTATGAACTAAGCTACATATTAAAGCCTATGTAAAATGAAGATGCTGATACATTAAAGTATATCAAGAAAAAGGTGAATGGTGGAAAGGAAGGTAAGAATACTAAAACGTTTCTAAATACTTTTCAGCTGTTTGAAAGATAGGTTTAAGACACACTGAGTAATTGCTAATTGGACTCTAATAACCTATGTTCAGTGTGAGAACACAGAAGTACAGTAGATTATTAAATTCTTTGTCAATCACAGAAGAAATCTAGTGGTTCAAGACACATCTTCCCAAAACATGCCAATTAAGTGTCCTTCCTTTTTGAGTTTGCTTATTTGCATCAAAAATAGAAATGTAATTGTTAAAAATTTGGGGAAAATATCCTTTTTTAAAGGAAGGGAACAAAGTGAATCTTACTCATTTTTATGGAATAAACTTTAATATATCTAGATATAACAACACAAATAATAAAATGGTATGATTATGGGCTATTTTCAGATCTTTAGAATCCCTGAATGAGTCATATCTGAAGTGACAGTCATAACTTTAGATTTGCTTGCTTTTGTCAGTTATTTTAAATGAGATTCTCAATTTGAGGGCAAGTTAGGTCTATGGACACCTCCTATTTTCATATATTATAGCTCTCTTTTACAAATAAATTTGCCGTATCCTGTTTACAAAATATTGCATAAGATGCTAGTCATAGCTCCTACAAACACAACTATAGAACATATTTTGAATGTCTGTAAATGATACATTTGAGGCAAATAAGTCTATAGCTAGTACAAGAAAGGACTGAGTTTTCATTATGCAGATGTAGAACAAAACCTTGCATTGTGGTTCATACCAGATAATGAATAAAAGTAATTTGAGTTCCAGGATTGTGGCCTTCCTAATCATGTGATTTGAGCAGGTTAACTTAGCTTCTCTAAGCCTCAGTTTCCACAACTGTAGATGTGAAGAAAATCATTGTACCTACCTGGTAGGGATGGTGTGAGGAATGTGTGGTAATAGATGGATGATGCTACGCATGATGCCTGGCACATAGTAGGTGGCTTATTAATGTGATCTGTCATTATTATTTTGGAAAAATATAATTTATGGTATTTGGAAACACAAAAATGGCAAAGGCAAAATTTCTCCCTTGAAATATGCTTTCTTCCTAAATCAATTATTCAATAAATATGTACAAATATTTGTAACAATACAACTGCCTACTACCTGGGCAGACAATTCTAGGCTCTAGAAAGAGAACAGTGGGCGAGAAAATAACAATCTTTCACATTGTGATGCTTACTTGTCATTGAACAGGATGCAAATTCTTTGAAAGAGAAGGAGCACTCCTATCTTTGGCAAGGACTGAGCACAAACCCAAACACATGGCTGAAATCAGACTTGCAGAAATAATGTCTCTAGAGACAGACTCTTTTGCCATCAATGAGTTCAAGCCCTTAACAGTGTTTTTGTGGAGGAAATGACTCATTTCTTAAAGAGATCTTTTAGTCAATATTTTCCCTGTAGCGTTTCCTAACTGCTACTAATCTTTTAAGTTGGAATGCCCTTCTCTAACATCCACCTTTGAGAATGCCAGGAATGTGTGTGTGTATGTGTGTGTGTGCGCGCGCGTGTGTTTTTTCCCAGTACAGGAGAAACTATTCTAGAGTCATCTAGAGATTTCCAGATTTTGGATTTGGAGCCAATCTGATTTGAGCCATGCTCATAATTACTTGTGTGCCTTTGCCTTTGCCGTTTCTTCCCTGGTTCTCCTGTATACAGGCTTAAATACAAGAACTAAGTAACGCCTAAAATCTGTCTCAGCGCTTACATTCTAAAAGTCAGTGCAATTCCTTCCCCATTCAATGATCAGATAAAGATCTTTATTTTATGGAGTGCTCTCTATTCCTTCTTAATATTTTTGTGTTCATTATTAGCTAAATGAAGAAACTTGGGAATGTATGGATTTAAGTTCCATTCCTAAAGGTAGCTTCTTTTGGGAAGGCAGAAAAGCAGCTTCTTTGTTTTCCTGATGATTTTAATGCATTTTCTATTAGGCGAGTAAGTCAAATGACAGGATGATTTTATGTTTGAATAAACTACAGATTGAATTTACTGTCACTTTTGCTCTAATTAATTTAAATCAAAATTCATTAATTTAATTTAAAGCAAAAGATTTTCCACCACTTTTGCCTTAATTAATGGCCAGAGAATCTGTAAATTCAGGTCATAAAATATTCTTTGCTGGCATTTCTTTCAATGATTCCTACTCATTCTTATAACCATTCATGAAATTTAAAATATCATAATAAAGTATGATCCTTCATATGAGGATATTTGAGATTTCTGAAGATGATGATGGATATTTTCTCTAGCTTACTTTTCTTCAACCCCTTTATCTTTGACCATAAAAAATGATATTGATTCAAACTGTTGGATTGATTGACATGTATGTGTCCCTGCCAGGAAGTGTCTCACTCCTATCATTTGTATGTGTCCTCCTGGATTCTTCCTCTAGGCCTCAGTGTGGTATCTGAAAAAAGGTTCCGTGGCTGCTGAGCTTAGAGGAAACACAAGCAGTGAGAAATGACATTGAGTCAGTCACATTATTGCCCTAAGATCCACCAGTTAATTTCCTTGTGGCACAGTTTTTTTTTTTTTTTTTTAAACATACAAAATGAAGACATTTCCCTTTGCTAAGGAAATTAACTAAAATCATACTTTTAAAATGTTGAGCAAATTGCCTGGAACTCGGATGATCAGTAAAAATTAGCTTTCCTTTTCTTCTCATGAAGGTCCTTTTCCTTTCCATTTTTCTGAGTAAAGCCGTGCAGTTTTATGATTGATGGCAAAAATAAAGTGCGCCTAAGAGTTAGGCAGAGACCTGAGACCAGATTTCCTCAAGAGAGGCAGTGGTGGGAAGATTATGAGCTTGTCTACAATCCTCTGCTCCATGATTTACTACTTTCTTGTTAGAGCTTGGAAAATTAGGTTGCCTATCCAAAGAAAGACGATGTGAAGAGAAAAGAAAGAAATGTTTGCTGAGTGTTCGTTTCTCTGAGTCTGTTTTCTCATCTGTAGCTTGGGTAGATAGTTTCTGTCCTTCCTGCATCAGGAAATTAAATTATGAGGATCTAATGAGGTAAGGAATGTAAAAAACATCTCCCAAATGTAGAACATTCTAAAAAACATAATCCATTTTTATTTGGGAAAATCCACAAATACAAAAGGAGCCACATTGAAATAATGTGTCTTGACCTGAGAAATCACAGACCCTCCTACAAACCAAAAGCAAGGACCTTAAGACTATGAATTTAAGTTACACCCAGTTCTGGTGTAAGAACTGAAACCAGCAGACCTCAACAAGTGAAATGTGACAGATAAGCTGCTTCCTCTTATGACTTTTGGCCACCAGCTTAACCCAAACTCCTTAATTCTCAAAGTTCCCTTTTAAGAAAAAAGAAAAAAAAAAAAAACTATTTCTAAATGTGAGTCAGGAATATAATTCAGCTGAAAGCTGGACCCTGGACCATAGTAGGTGCTATAAGCCATAACTTATGAAAGACCATCACTCATAATTCATGCTGTGATGGGTAACAAGGGCTATGGCTCACTAACGTAGCAATGGTATTAGGAAAACCAATCCTTGTTATTCCTCCAGCACAACAAGCTCCTCAATTCTGCCTCAGGGCCTTTGCATATACTGTGCTCTCTACCGTAGCTCTCTTCCCAGATTCTTAATGGCTTCTCCCTCACTTCAGTGATGTCTCTGATGGTCAGAGGTAGTACCGGACCCTCAAAAAGGATTTTGAGATGAATGCATGATTTGCCACTCCAGCACTGGCACAGCCCATCAGAAATAATGAGTATCGATGAAGAACCTAAATGTCTATCCAGGTGACAGGAACAGACTGACAATGACCTAGAAGGCAGGAATTATTATACCCCTAGAAGGGACAGGAATTATGTCTTTCATTTTATCAAATTTTACCATGTTAGATTTGTTAAACGTCCTGCAATTTGCAGTTTGCAAAGCCTTTCCTTATCATTTTATCCAATAGAACAACTTCTTATCATTCTTTAGCCCACTGGTTATCCAAACATGGTCTTCCCTCCAGCCATATCAGCATCACCTGGGAATTTATTTGAAATGAAAATTCCCATTCCCTACTTAAGACCACTGAATCAGAAAACTTGAGGGATGGGGCCTAGAAATCTGGATTTTAACAAGTCTTTCATGTGATTCTGAGGCAAATTGAAGTTTAAGAACCATTACTTTAGCCCTTTACTCTGTTTTGCTTCACAGGCCTTATTACCAGCTTACATTATATTAGCTTTTCAGATTTATTGTCAGATTTCTTCTCAGATTTATTGTCCACTTCCCCTGCTGGAATACAAGCTCTGTATTGGAGCTTAGATAATTATGGGAGGATATGTAGAGCCTCTATATTAAAGACTATATTAGAGGATAAAGACTTGTTCACTAAGGTATCCCTAACACTCTTCAAAATAGTACCTGACATAATAGTGACCCTAAAAAAGGATTTTGAGATGAATGAATAATTTGCCACTACAGCATTGGCATAGCCCATCAGGAACAGAATATAATGCAGAACATGAGTACTGATGCAACATCTAAATTTCTATCCAGGTGACAGGAACAGATTGACAATGACCTGGAAGGCAGGAATTATGCCCCTAAGGACAGGAATTATGTCTTTCATTTTATCAAATTTTATCAAGTTAGATCTGTTAAAGGTCCTACAGTTTGTAAATGCTACACTTATGGTCAGGATCTAAATCTCAAAGTTCTTGTACAGACCACTTACCATTACATTCAGAGTAGTGTTTCAGCATTGACTATAATGTTAAGACCATGATGCCAAGAGGTCATAAAAGTTTGGGAAAGATGGGGCTTTAACATTTTTTTAATCAGTTTTGTGTGTGTGTGTGTGTGTGTGTGTGTGTTTTGGTTTTTTTACTTTGTGGATTCTTGTTATCTTTAATTTGCTAATTTGTTTTGCAAATCTCTAAGTTGAAAATGCTTTAGAATGTAGTGATTCCCAAGCATTGGATCAGAAAGTCCCTTTTTATACTTTGAACAACCTTAGTAAACTAGTGAGTTCCACAAACACTGCTGAAATCACACAATTTATAGGTATTTGACTTGCCTCCTTGAGAAAACAGAAAGTAATATGCTATCTGTGACTGTTATCAGTTAGCTTTTGCTGCATAACAAAACCACTCCAAAAATTAGTAGCTTAAAATGGAAATCACTTGTTTTTCATGAATCTGTAGGTTAGCTAGGCCGTTCATTAGTTTGAGGTTGGAAAATCTATGATCATCTCACTTACGTGTCTGGTGGTTGGCAGACCGGTCAGCCGTGGGGCTCTCAGCTGGAATAGATTTTTTTCCTCATGGTCTTTTATCTTCCAGCAGAGCAGTCAGGGATTCTTCACACAGTGGCCTCAGGGCCCAAATATCAGCAAAAGAGTGAGCTCTAAAGAAAATGCACCATTCAAGTCTTTGCTCATGTCACATTTCCTAATGTCCTATTGGCCAAAGCAAACCACATCTAGAATATCCGGATTCAAGAGAAGGAAAAATAGGCTTCACCTCTTTAGGGAAAGATATTTACAATGTCATTTTGCCAGGATGTGTTTAGAGGCAGAAGCCAAACGTCTGGCTTGAGAAGTTTAAATGAGAGGAATCATAGGCCCCTTTTATTCCACTTTTGGAATTGAGTAACATCTTCAAAGTAGATCTCAACTGTCTCTGGTTCTTTGCTCAGCTTGAGGGACTCATCATCATACCAGGAATTTTTCTGTCTCAAGATTAGCAGTCGTGCTTCAGAGATTGGTACAAAAAGCAAAGATCAAAGGCCTCTGTGTATGTGCAGTTGTGAACTGGTCTTGGAAAAGTGATGCCACATACTGACAGGTTGGGACTTACTCTCATTTTATGTCACAAACAGGGAAAAATAGACTGCGGCCAAATTTTACAGTGTATATGTGCATAGAACAATTGTGCAGGGTGTATTCACCTTATCACAGAAAAGGGAGGGGCACATGCTTTGATCATCTCAGCACAGTTGACAGTCAATACACTTTGAGTGGGTAGCTTTTATCTCACCCATGCAACGTTTATTGGGTGCAAAGTGTCAGATGCCAGGGTCTGAAAATGTTATGGTAGAGAAAGCAAAATTATCTCTTCCTTTCTGGGCCTTTGAGTCAAATGAGATAGAAATACATCCAAAAATATATTAAGACAGTCCGGGTGACAGAATGAGACTCTGTCTCAAAAAAAAAGTATGTCGAGAGATATATAGATACATATATACCTATATAATATATATATAAATGGAGAAAAATGAATGTGATAGATAAGAGAAGGTAATGGATGAAGTATCTAATTTACATACCTTCATCATATGAAATAGAAAAGTTCTCTCTGAGAAAGCAATATTTCAGTTAGGAGTCAAGGTATGAGCAGAATATATCATTATATATGTGATGTATATAATAATATATCATCTATATATGTGACATAAATGATTAATATATCATTATAATGTGTATACATATACATTATACATACACACACATATATAAATGCACAGACATGCACACATGTATATAAATGAAATAAAAATGAGGCATAAATCAGAAAGGATAGACTAAAGCAGCAGGTAACTCAGAATTAAATGATAAGAGAATACACCAGAATGTGGCCTGAAAAAGAAGAGAACATTCAAATATATTTGAATATTATATTTTTATAAATATAAAATTTAAAATATAAATATATTATAAAATTTTATAAATATAAATATATTTATAAAAAATAAAAAATTCATCCTGAAGCCCCATCAATTTTTCCCCATTTTTTCTCTTTTATCATATTGCTGGATTTGAGCAAAACATAGTTTAGAAGAACATCTGCTTTAAACTATCATCCTGTTCTAGTGGTTGTGATCTTTAAGCAGAATAAAAAGCAGAAGGATTGCATAGACTCTGGCAAGTTAAAGATCACATTTAACCATTAGCTGATGCACTATTGGAAAAGGGGAGAACACATTTCATGGTGTTTGATGATACCACACTCAGATTTTACCGTATATTAAAGTTAGGAATAACAAATACAACAATGTTTAGAAAATAATTAACACGTGGTCATGATTCACTGTGATGGAATAGTCCACGCATGTGTACTTCCTAATGACACGTGGAACACAAGGGAACAAAACGTTTCCTCTCTTCTTGTATCCTAGGTTGAGTTCCTTCTTTAGGGTTGCTCTATTTCCACCTTTGAAAAGGATCTTGATCCAGTGTATAGAGTTCAGACTGCCTCCCTTGTTTTCATTTGTACTTGTATTGAAAACAAAATTATAGGCCCAGGTTTCTTAGTCTTAGCACTATTGACATTCTGGGCTGGGTAATTCCTTATTGTGAGTGCTGTGTTTTTACACTGTAGGAAGTTGAGCAGCACCCCTGGTCTCTACCTGCTAGGTACCAGTAGAAGACACTTCCCCCTGACCCCCTCAGGTTGTGGCAACCAAAAATGTCTCCACAAATTTCCCTAGGGGCCAGAATCATCCCCAATTGAGAACTTCTTTCTGTTCTACTTTCCATTGTCAGGAAATTTAAATTTTGCTGCTGCTGCTTAAATAATTTTCTAGATTAAGAATCTGCTCTCTGGCATGTTTTAACACCTTATAGAGAATAGAGAAAAATGTAGAGCTTATTAATAACATATATGACTTAATACATTTCTATCCTAAAACAATTCAAATCAGAGCCTTAATGTTTTCCTCAAAATAGATGAAAAAAAATTCTGAAGCATGACATTTCAAGTAATATATTTCTCACAAAATGCCCAATAGACAGAAATAAATGTACCAAAAATAAGATTATTTTCACAAATACTGCTGCAAAGAGAAAAGGCATATTTACCCATTACGAATCATCTATAATTCTTGTGTTGACAGTTAGTCCCCGTAAATGTCGCAAAGAAAACTGATAATCTAGGAAACACACAGTACCCCTAGAATATATCTGAATATTTTATAGTATTCAGTAAATAGTATATAGTAAATACATTGGCTCTGCATTCAGAGACTTTCATATTAGACTTGCTGTCTTATATGGAAGTCTCTGAATACAGAGCCAGTGTATTTAAATTTGTAACTTTATACTTTCTCCTGCCTCACCCACATGATACTCTATTACTCAGTGGAAACATTGCAACATGAAACAATTCATCTTTTCAGAATACATCAGCACTTAAAATAGTGTGATCAGATTGAAAGGACAGTAAAAAGGTTCATTTTCTCAGGTTGGGGATGAGACAAAGCAATGTGTACTTACTACTACTGCCAACATCATAAAATAATGACAGCAAAAAGGACCTACTTTGCCCACTGGAGGTTAGCTACCCAATGATGATAAATTAGCTGGGCGTTGTTCATGTGCCTACATGACCCATGGCTAGTTAGCAAAATATTTACCTCTGAAATGAAAAGCCTAAGTCAGTGGAACATTTGCAGGTCATTAGAAAAGATTAATGAAAAACCTGTCTGATCCTAACTCAGCCTTGACTACAGACTCTCATTGCTTATGGGAAATAAGTGTAAATCAGACAGCCTATCAAATAAAACTCATGTGTTGTTAAGAGCATCCTCACTAATATGTCGCCACTCAGAGAAAGAAGATGTGGAATAATGAAGTAAAGTGAAATTTATATTCGTTTCCTCCAAATTCCTTTCTATTTAAAACAATTTCCCATCTGTCATTAAGAGCTATCCCCTTGGCAATAGCAAATGAGAAAGCAGGGCTTATAGGGTATGTGTACATACATGAATACAAGGCAGTTGATGTAACATTGTGCTGGCAATCATATTTAATTGAACAATGAATATATTTGAGTAGAATATATAGCATTATGCTATTTCACCTTCTATTCACTTGTAGCAAACTTTTTGTAAGTCATCATTCAACAAAATAAATATAATTTTCTCTGAAATGTGAATGATAATTGAATAGATGGTTTAGTCTCTTATACCAATATGCGAAAGCTCAGGAGGCCAAAGATTGAATCGTTTCATTCCCCTGGAACATAAATGTAAGAGAAAACACGCCTGAGACTTTAGAGCCAAACTCCAAACAAATAGTCCCTTATGTTCTGCATTGGTCTGCTTATTCTTGTTGCATTTATATTTCTTGTCAAATCTAGCTATCTGGTTTCACACACCCTTGTAGAGCTGAAACAGCAATCTAAGAGCAGGTTGAAAGAAGACATATGAGGAAGGATAAAACAGAGCTGAGCAGCAAGATATGTGTTCTTGAAAATCACAAGTAATTTGCTGTCATCCTGGCAGCAAAGACCAGAAACTCTAAGGCAGTCACATACTTATTTTGGCCATTACACAACAGTAAAATAACAAGTAATCAACTGATCATAACTATCAGAGAATCACAGAGTGCTGGATCGTTTGGTCCTCAAAGTCTACTCTGGCTCTCCTTCACACCCTTTCTTCATTGTCTGTCAAGTGGTCTTCTTGTCTGTGTTTTCATACCCCTGGGGAATGGGAATGGGTTATGTTCTGGCTCATCCAAATGACTAAGAAATAATTAGACAAAGCCAAAGACAGAACCCTCTGGCACTTTCCAAGAAATATCTACCCAGGATGGCGCCCATCCATTAATCAACTCAACATATTTTGGTATCACCTGGTAAGCGTAGCTAGTCCAATATCTATGCCTATACCACTTCTCCAATTTACCAATCTAGTAGTCATAACAAAGAGGAAATAAAGTTAGCTATACACACTTATTCTCAGGGAACTCGTGCTGACTCCTAAGGTTCACTACTATCTCTTCTTGGGATCTATGACTGTCCCTTCAGGAATACAGTCCAGAAATGTTGTTCAGGTTAGTAAGTTATGAAGTCAAAAGGCCATGTTTATTATCCCTTCTGAAATCAAGAGAAATTATTTGATAACTTCAATCAAAAGAAAAGTTAAGTGGTATTTAAGAGCCCCTTGTTCACATATATAAGAATAAAAATGATATGTTTTAGAAAAGTTTTCATCAAAAAGGTATTAAAATAAAAGTGTCGCATTTGAGGTAACCTTCATTTGCGTGAAGAATTTACTTACTTACCCAAGATTAATCATCACTTCATACTCATGCCAGTCCTAGGAAGTAATGCTGTAGATTGCTGGTTCCCAAAGCATGGTCCTTGGGCCAGCAGCATCATATCACCTGAAAGCCTGTTAAAAATGTAGATTCTTAGACCCCACCGAAGATCTACTTACAGAATCAGTATCTCTGAGGATGAGGCCCAGCAATCTGTGTTAATAAGCCCTCCAGTTGATTCTGGGGCACACTGGTGTTTGAGAACCACTGTTATAGAGGCAAAAATGGAATTAAGATTATAATGTTAGCCTTCCAGTATTCCTAGCATAATGCTAATGGCGATGACGATGATAATAATTTTAATAGACAACATTATCTCGCCACTTACCTGTGCATGTAAGCCTTGTGCTAAGTACTTTAGGCCCGATATCACTTAATGGTCAGTAGAGTCTAACAAAGTACTGCTATTCCCTTTTTATAGATGAGATAACGAGATTGACAAAAATTAAGAAATTTGCCCAAGGTCAGCCATTACATTGCAGAGTTGAGATAACCACTCAGGTGTAGTTGATTACATATACACGCCCCTCCACCCCTCACATACATACCCTCATTCTTCACTATGATGCCATGCTGCCTTCCAGAATCAAGGAAAAAAGAAAACTTTCCCAACTTAAAATGGCTCTGTCCTGAGGATCACATCAGGAAACATCCCCCATCGTTCACCTTCTCAGCAGCCAATTATCTGACCCTTCAGATGAGTCTTGACCTTCCCTTCCAATATCTTTGGGCTCTAGAGATTAAATTCCCATGATAATATGAGATTAATTTTTCTCAAAAGTGAACCTGAATTTTTCTTTCTTTATATACAAAAAAATGGGCCACTCTCTTAATTATACGCTGTATTGAAGCTGAAAGAGACACTCACTGGATACCATCTAGATCTTTACTACTCAAAGTGTGGTACGCAGACCGTCGGCACCAACCTCATTCTGGAGCATGTTAGCAGTGCAGAATCTCAGACCCACCCCAGACCTGCTGAATCAGAATCTTCATTTTAACAAGATCCTCAGGTGATCCCACACACACTGAAATTTGAGAAGCATTGGCTTATCTAAACATATCCTAAGGAAGAAGAGATCCAATGACCTATTCAAGAACACAAATCTAGTTAAGTTGGAACTTATCCTCCCACTGAATATGTTTTTCTGTATATCCCTGCAGCTTTCAACTATGTTCCATGAAAATAATGCTATTGTTGCTGCCGTTGGCTAATGTTATTGAGCACTCCCTATGTTCTGGACATTGTGCTCATTACTTTATAGGGATTATCTCATTTACTCTGTTACCACGTCCAATGAATTCAGTACAGTTCTATTATTATCTCTCTTTTTTTTTCTGATAGGGAAACCAAGGCCCAGACAGATTTAAATACTTGCTGTACGTCATGCAACTTCCAACTAGTAAATTGGGGTCTAGAACCAATGTAATTTGACTTTGAAATCAGCCTGTACTTACTGGCCTGCATGTGTATCTTTAACTTTTCTCATGACTTTAAAAGCTCCTATTATGCATCTTTATCATTCAGTCAGTCATTTATCTGTCTAGTTGTTTTGAGAGCAAAAGGTTTGTAAGATGGAGCCAGGCAGGGCGCAGTGGCTCATGCCTGTAATCCCAGCACTTTGGCAGGCCGAGGCAGGCAGATCACCTGAGGTCAGGAGTTTGAGACCAGCCAGGCCAATATGGTGAAACCCTGTTTCCACAAAAAAATACAGAAATTAGCTGTGTGGCTCATGCCTGTAGTCCCAGCTCCTCAGGAGGCTGAGATAGGAGAATCACTTGAACCCAGGAGGTGGAGGCTGCTGTGAGCCCAGATCACGTCACTGCACTCCAGCCTGGGTGACAGTGAGACCCTGTCTCAGAACAAAAAAGCAAACAAAAAGATGGAGTCATACTGCTTGATGTTTATTTTCCTTTAATCAGTCTCAGTAATAGAAGTTCTTTTCTATAACTGCTTAGAAAAGAAAGCAAAAGACCCTTATCTTCCACCTCATCATCTCATCTCTTATAGCTCAGTTGTCCTACCCTTCAGTCGTCCTTCCCAACCCTCTCCTGTCACCTCAGGAGCCCTGGTTTACCAACCATTGTGACTTTGAGGTTGTGGTGTCCCTGACTATTGAGTTGACAAGATAAGAAAGCTGTTGATTCCCCACTTCAGGAGTGCTCAAAAGTTAGAGGGAAAAAAAATCTTAGCAACAGTCATGACAGAGCCATATCTTAGATTAATGAATTGCTTTTGTGTGCTTTCTTGAAATCTTAACATGTAAGGGGTTATTTCCAGTAGAAACTTTTGCATACCAATCAACTTAACATCTGAAATGCAACCCACAAGTAAATTAGAGTCTATGTTATGTCCCAAAATAATTATAAAAGTTCCATTTCTCTACAGAACCTTTAAAAAAGTGTTGAATTTTCTAGAGTAAAATGATTTTCCTTATAAGATGCTGTTTCATCCCCCTCATACCATAGACACATACATTCAATAAGTAAAAATAATATGAGAAAAGCCCAGATCTATAAAAACACCTGAATTAGAATATGACTTTAAAACTTAAACTTGAGTTAACTCTTAGGAATCAGGAAAATAGTCTTCCAGTTGCACAAAAGCCAATTCCTGCATAACTTTTCAGAGTCTGGCTAGCATATGTAGCAAGATGAACTGCAGATACTTTTGCTAGGGTCACTGTGGAACTAGGCAATAAACAAATACTTTAGAAATCTTCTCTATGGGAGTCATAAATAATATGACTACACAGATTTGTAACATTCCCAAAGAAGAGTATTTGAGAACTTTATTCATATCTGGAAACAAATTCAGTTCATTTATTGGTGTTCTCCATAAAGCGTGTGCACACGTGCACACACACACACACACACACACTTATGCACACAAACAGAAACACAGTATTTTAGGCTTCAAGATCCTCAAAGTAAAGGCCTTTCCTTATTCATGTTTTAATTTATTTTACTGTGGATACATGTTATCTTGTCTTACTAAATGTTTGGTGAACTGAATAACACACCTTAACTACATATATCTGGAATTTCTGTTGTGAACTTTAACGGTAAATGGAAATGATTTGTGGGTTTTGTGGGGCTATCATTTTCAATCTCCTGATTTTTGTGATTTTTAGGGGCTGGCCATAATGCTATATAGTTCTCTGATTTTATTTCTTTGGTACAAAAAAAGCAAAATGAATGAATTGTGATTGAGCCATGGAACCCAGTTGCTTGCATATGTAATAGGGATTCTAAATTACCACATAAACACAGCTGCAGTTTTTCAGTCCGAAGGCCTCGAGAAGCATGCCGCCTGGGGAGTGGGGGTATTTCGAGCTCTAAATTTAAGTGTATTATTATGAGCTGCAATAGACAATCATCCCTTCTTATTTAAATCTCTGGGCAACTATAAAACTAGACTGAGTCAAGTTTCTTATCTATGCCCAAACCTGAACAAGCAAGTTTAGCTCATATCTTAAAAGTTGACAGATTGTACTTTATGGTGTGTCATTGGCTGCTACATTTATAAAGTTACCAGAAGGCTAATAGTTCAGGAACAGTTTATATTTAAATCATCTCATAAAAGATATTTCAAGTCATCCAAATTGATATAAATCATGCCTTCTTGCAGGGCAAATAGCTTCACACAGGAAAATAGATGTTTATTTACATATACACATACACATATACACACTAAAACCTTTGTGCATGAATTTTAGCTTGAAAACAACAAGGAAAGGTAAATTTTAAAATATATTTTCTTGTTAGCTTTCGAATCATTCATATTGGAGGAGAAAATACCTCTAAATAAACTTGTTTACTAAATTTGTTATTTAAATTAATTTAACAAGAAATATGTTTTAAGCAGCGCTTTCTTTCATAAAGTTTATATATTCAATGTCTTCTTTTAATATGCTAATAATATTAGCATATTAATTAGCATATAATTAGCATAATAATAGAGATTTTGAACAAAATTAATCATTGATGGAAAACATAATCCTATGTCTTCAGTCCCTTAAACTATTCAATTGTAGCAAATCAAATCAGGAAGGTTTTGCATACTAAATGAAGTTAGAACTATTACCATGCCTTAATACTAATTAAATTAATTCAATAAAAAGTTGGAATGAGAGTCAATATTATAATTCAACCATTTTGTGTGTGCGTAAGGCGAGCTAGATTTAAGAAGAGTCTAGTGACAAAAGTCAGCATTGAATAAACTGAATTATAAGTTATCTACTTTGTGGTCTAATCCTAGCAAATTATAAATCCAAGTCCTTTTGGTAAAATCTAAGTTTTGTTTGGTTACTGTGGGTAACCAATACTATTATGGGTTATCTTCTTTCTCTAGTATTTCAGGGTAATTCAATCTAAATCTGGAGTTAACTCAAACAACACTGACAATAATAAATATTATCACAACAAACAAAACGAAAACAGGTGATCTGTCCTTTACCCCAATCGTCTCAAATTTGGTACATTTAGGGAGAAGGGAATAATAAGTTGAATAATTCCTTTTTTTCTATTTACCATTAAAAATATTTGTAATTGAGAATTATTTGTTTTTTACTGAAGAAGTTTTTTTTATGTTTTCTTAAAAGAAGTGGTACTTATCTCTGACATTTTTCAGACTACACAGTTAATTCAAATAACCATAAAAAGTTTATATTTTCCCATTAGATTAATATTTGATTTTCCACAAAACAAAGGCATCAGATACACAGAGTCAGCAAAAGCATCACTTTCTATTAATTCCGGTTAATCTGACTTTGGCAAAAAGAATCATTGTAGGAAAATTGGTCTTCAGCAAAATGTATTCATTTATAACAAATCAAATACAATCAGCATTTTTGAAAAATCAACAGCTATACAATCCCTCACGGATGTGTAGAGTGATTCATAGTACTGTAGAGCTGGAAGAAATTACGGAAGTCACCTGGCAGGAACTCCTGTTTGACAGATGAAGAAAACTGAGATCACAGGATGGAAACCATTGAGTTCAGACTGCTGTAAGCCCTCAAAAGTGCAACACCTGTATATAATTCTCTGTTTGTGGAAACTATATTGTCTCTCATTACAGGTATCGATCGACTTACGACCTATGCAACTTACGACCATTCGACTTTACGACCACAATCGCTAGCCACGACTGCTCCGCGTCTGGCAGCGCAAACGTTGCCCAGCTGGGCGTACGGCAGTGCGGACCAGCTTCGGGCAGCACTACCATCTCCGCGTGCACCATTTCAACTGTTATCCCAGACTCGGTACAGCAATTTGTGTTTTGTGTCTTGGATATTTTTCATCAAACCCCTCCCAATAAACTTCTTATACATTTCGAAGCAATGGACCCAAACATCGAACGATTTGCAAGGATTGAACGGATGGCGCACGATGTGTTTTGTCCGTATCGTGAAATTGATGAAGAAAAAAAGAAACATACAATTCAGACAAAGCTCACCATGTTTATGAAAAAACCAACTCCGGTAACCCCAACTGCTGCCTCAGATGATGACATCAACGATCCGCAGCCAAGCACCAGCGGCCAATAAAATGTTTCGTACGTTTATATATTTTGATATGTTTTGCAATTGGGAAAATGTTTCCTATGGTATTTTTTACACCTGTATTTTGTATTTTTGTATGCACCTGTATTTTGTAATTTTGCATGTTTTGCAAATATTAAACCAGTTGTACTGGTAATGCAGTGTTTTACATAAACCTAATGAATATAAAAATAAGAAACAAAATGGTGTAGAGATGATACAAATGGCATAAAATAAACAAAGAAATTATGATATATAACAATAATGAAAGAAAATTATAAAATATGACTTAAAGATTTTTATAACATCATTTCACAGTACTGTACATATAGCCTACTCAACTTATGACCAAATCGTGTTATGACCGGTCTGTCGGAACCAATTGTGGTCATAAGTCGAGCACTAGCTGTATATT
Organism: Sapajus apella; assembly: GCF_009761245.1. Taxonomy (NCBI): domain Eukaryota; kingdom Metazoa; phylum Chordata; class Mammalia; order Primates; family Cebidae; genus Sapajus; species Sapajus apella. The sequence continues at coordinate 44,599,023 of NW_022436944.1, forward strand.
TTTCCTCTTCTTCCTTGATAATAAAATTTCTAGCTGGACACATGGGTCCTCAGAGTGAAGACTGGGCTCCCTAGCATCCCTTCAGCATCTTTGGGGCTGCTGGATAAGTTCTGAGCAATGGACCTACACAGAAGTGTTGTGTGGTTGCATCTAGGAAGTTCCTTTATGCGTTGTCCCTATTTTTCACCCTTCTCTTCCTGATGGCTGGACATTTGTACAATGACCAGAGCTGGAAAACCATCTTGGGGGGTCTTGGGTGTAGAGGTCCAGCAACAAAGTCAAAAGATTCTAAATTTCATGAAGAAGGATCCTAGAGCTCAGGCTTATCGCGTTTTAAATGACAGAAGACAAAACAAGAAAGGCCTATTTCATTTAAGAAATGAATAGCTTTGGTTTTTCTATTACTTTTAGTCAAACCTAATCCCAATTCCTATTTGGCCTTGACATCAGATCCTTGTGCAGTGACTGACACATGGGGGTGTTCAATGGATGTTTGAAGCAATCTGGAAGGTATCCCTGACACCTGCTCCTTCTCCATACCCAGCTCAGCGTTGCCTTCTGTCAATTTTACCTTCTGACATCTCTCAAATCTGTGCACTTGTCTTAATCTCCCTCCACCATGTGAGCTGAAGCTTGCTTAGACCTTGTCTTGCTTAGGCTACTCAACAGCCTTCTAAATTGTCTCATCATATCACATCCCTTTGCATTAAAAACTTGATTTTTGTTTCTTTTAGGAACCAAATCTTTGATATAGGCTATGGGTCGTATTTCACATCATTTTTAGCCTTGCCAGCTGAGCTCCCCATTTCCTTCCTACCTCTACTGAATTCACTTCTAGGAATCCTCAGGTTTCCCCTTAGCACTTCCTCGGGAAAGGTTTCATTCTGCAGAAAATCTCTCATTATCCTCTTATAGCACTGCACATTTCTGTACACGACATAGCCTGTCTCTCCCAGTAAATTGCAAGCCCCAAGGAGGCAGACATCGTGGATTTTTTACATACTCTTATAACCTCAGTGTCTAGTATGGTGCCTGGTACATAGTAGATGCTTAATAAACATTTACTGAATGAATAGATAGTATTGCAAACACCATTTTTGGGATTTGGAAAATCAGTGGGCTGGCAGTGACTGGGATTTAAAGGACAGAAACAGAGGAAGAAAGAGAGAAGGGGAGGGGGAAGAGAGAGAGAGACAGAAAGGGTCGAGAGAGAGGACTTTCATGTTTACCTTATAAAATAGCCATTTACCTCATTAGCTTAGTCAAATTCAAAATAACCTTAACTCCTAAGATTGGATGCACTAAGGTTTGAAGCCTACTGTCTTCCCATCTCTGTCCTGAGCCTGACATTTAATAATTAGACCAGCAGTCTTCAAAGGGATTCCAAGACCTCTGATGGTCCTCAAGACCTTTTCTGGGGGTCCATGGGATCCTGCCTTTTCCAAGCTGGATACGGTCATACTTTCTTCACATATTTCAACTCAAACAACATACTGCAGCAGGTTGAATGCAGAAGCAGTTATGGGACTCCAGCTATGCTATTAAACCAGACGCTATGGTTTGAATGTTCACACCAAAAATCATGTTGAAATTTAATTGCCAGTGTGATGATACTGGGACCTGGAGCCTTTAAGTGGTAGATTAATGCCCTTACTGCAGGAGCTGGGTAGTTATCTCAGGAGGGTGCTCCTGACAAAAGGATGAAGTTTGGCTTCCATTTTTTCTCTCCGCCTTACATGCTTCCCTGCCCTTCTGTCGTGTTATGATGTAGCAGGAAGGACCTACAGGTACAGCCCCTTGAACTTGGACTTCCCAGCCCCAAGAACTATGAGCCGAATAAATTTATTTTCTTTTAAAATGACCCAGTGTGTGATATTCTGTTATAGTAGTCATAAAGGACATTTAAACCTTTTGCAAAAATGTAAAATAATGCCTTTTGTTCACTAAATAGTTTCTTGTTTTGGAAAATATAGTTGTTTTAAATAAAACATGTTCTTTACATTAACACATAAGAATGTATCATTGCTATTTTAAAATAATTAGTAAAAATATTTTAAACATTACTCATTTTCCATTCTAATACAATTGATGCTATTTATAATATCCTATTTATTGATGCTACTTATATATCCTATTTGTAATCCTCAGAACCAAAGTTCTTTGGGGTCTTCAATACTTTTTGAGAGTGTGAAAGGGTCCTGAGACCAAAGCATTTGTGAACTGCTGCATGAAAAAAATCATTTCTTTGGTTTAAGACTTTGTCTCCTTAGTCTCTCAAAATACAAGTAAGTAGGAATGCAGCAGTAGGAAGAACTTAGATTTTTGGCATTAGTCAATGTGACTTGGAAAGCCAATGTAGCCTCCGACTGGCTGTGGGAAAGTCAGGTAACTTCTGAGAGCCTCATTTTTCTCTTCTCAGGACAAAAACACCTCAGTAGGTTACTGTGAGAAGAAAAGAAAAACATGAGAAAGCACTCAGCATAGTGCTGGCATATAATAGGTATGTGTTTGGCACACAGAAGTATTAATGTTATTGTCAACTACAAATTGGTGTGAGTTTGTCAATCTTTTTTCAAACAACTTTTAAGGATCTGGGGATGCAGTGGTATGTCGTAAAAGTTTAATAACTAGCTCTCTGGAAATAAAGATTTCTGTTTTTTAGAATTTGCTGATTTCCATGCTGTAAATATTACACCCTGGCTGATTTTAATGTCCGTTTGGAGGAGATGGACTCAAATCAGCTCTTGTGAGTAGATATGAGACAGCTTCAGCATAAAATGCTGTGGGCCCATGAATGGTATCTAGAGAGAGGAGACACATAAGGTAGAATAAGAGTCTCAGGACCTGATGGCAAAATTTATGCTAATTCAGTATTTTGCCCTAAAGCCTCTCCTTTAATGCTCAGAGTTCTCAGTTTGCTTTTGGGTTGGAATGAATCACTGGATTCACTAAGAGGGTACCATGAAGACTTTCCTATCCAAGTTATCTGCCACCGAGTCTCATAATTCCATCAGTAGAGTAATTATTTGGGGAGACATATTGCCCAGATAACATAGTTAAAATAAGGGGCCATTGACAGATTAGTCTAGCTGAGATGCCACAGGTGTAATGCCCTAAAATGATGCCGCTCAACAGTGGATCTCAGAGTGCAGCCCAGACAAGCAGCATGGTATCATCTGGTTTTTGGAGATAAAAATTATCAGATCCCACCCGGCTCTACTAAATTGTACATTCTGGGGGTGGGGCCCAGCAATCTGAGTTTAAACAAGCCCTTCCTAAAGAACCCCTGGTGTAGGAAAAGTTCGGCAACCAAGGAGGTGGGAAGACTGGACTGCTGCATTTGGAGCATGGAGTACTCTGGGCATCCTGGGTATCCCAAGGATCCTGGGGCAAAGACAAGCTGAGACTGGGTACAGTGGGTGCTGTTGGCTCCTAGCTGGAGCCCCTTCACTTCTGGTACTTCCCTCGCCTTCTGTGATATGTTGGTTGCTGAGGACCCAAAGATGTCCCCTTCTCTGGAGAACTGCCAGGGTTGCATGACAGTAGCTACAAAAGCCTCCCCCTTTGCTTTAAAGTGAGACAAACTCTGTGATACGGTTCATGTTCCTAGTGGGATAGACTAGTCTCCAGTGAGATGCCAGTCTTGCTCACCTTCTCCCCTGCCCAATTCTGCTCCCCTCACTCTTCTCCTAAAAGCAATCCAGATGAAAATCGCCTCAGCATCAATCTTGGTCACAGGTTCTCCTTCTAGAAAACCTGACCTGAGACTGGGTTGCAAAGTTAGACAATTCTGGATTTGTGTCTGGACTTCCCTAACTTGTTAGCTATGTAAGTTTAGGTTTGTTGGGTAATCTCCGTTGTGTTAGTTTCCTTAGGTGTTAAATGGTGATAATGATGTCCACTTTGAGGGTTTGCTGTGGTAATGAAAGGGGCACTCTGTAAAAGTCCTCTCAGCACAGTGCCTGGAGGATGGTATGGACTGTCCAGAGCCTCCTTTGTTCTTTTGCTGACTTGCCTTATGGCCTCAGGCATGTTAATGTTTTCATGTTGTCTGTTTCCTTCATGGGGACTCACCGTGTGTCTAACATCAGGCTACCTCACCAATAACTGGAAGTCAGAAATATTTGTTCAAGTGGTAAAGTACTTGGCAAAATGTGGAGCGCAGGCATAAAGCATAATGGGCACTAACTATACAACAGAAGGTGGAGATATTGTGAGAGAAGTGTCTAGTTCACAGGCTGGGAAAGGTGGGTTCTGGCCAGGGGCTTCCGCGGAATCTGCCCAAACCCTCCCAAGTAGCAGCAGCACGGTGAACTTGGAAACTGCAACTTGGTTCTGCCCAAGTCTGAGGAGTCTGATAAACCCAGAGGGGGAAAAAAAAAAAAAAACTGCAGGAGAAATTGGAATAACTTCCCACCTATGCTCTGTCTTCATCCAGAGTTCCTTCTTGTCTTTGAAGTCGAGACGCAGTTGTCTCCTGACAGAAGCTTTCACCAACCAGCACATTTAAGTGCCCTCTCCATCTCATGGCCCGGTTTTACTATTTTCCCAGCACTTACCTCCACTAGGCAGTAGTTTGTCTAGGTGTTTGCTGAAGTGTGTATAGTCCGTCTCTTGTTGGAACTCCTGAGGGTGGGGGCTCAGTGTGTCCTGCTCCCTGCTCTTTCCCAACTACACAGTAGGTCCCCAATCAACATTTGGTCTTGGAGCCACTGGATTCTAATAAATCTGGATTCTAATAAAACTGAATTCTAATAATTCTGCACCTGGTAAGCAGGTGCAGCCCTTTGGAAACCTCTTGGCCATGTCTACCAAAGCTGAAAAATGCCTTTTTGTTTTGTTTTGTTTTGAGACAGAGTAACGCTCTGCCATCAGGCTGGAGTGCAGTGGCACAATCTTGGCTCACTGCAAACTCCACCTTCCAGGTTCAAGCGATTCTTCTGCTTCAGCCTCCCGAATAGCTGGGACTACAGGCGCGCATCACCTCATTTTTGTGATTTTAATAGAGACGGGGTTTCACCATGTTGGCCAGGATGGTCTCGATATCTAGACCTCGTGATCCGCCCACCTCGGCCTCCCAAAGTGCTGGGATTACAGGCGTGAGCCACCGCGCCTGCCTGAAAAATGTCTTCCTAAGATCCAGCAATTCCATTCCTAGTTATTTATCCACAGAAATGCAAAAGTGTCCGCCAAAAGACATGGACCAGAATGTCCACAACAGCATTTTTTTGTAACAACCACAAAACTGGAAGCTACCTATATTTTCATTAAAATAGAATGAATAAATAAATTGTAGTATATTCATACAAAGAAATACTGTGTACAGCAATGAGAAACAACCATCCCCAACCATAAGCAAAAGCATGGATGGATCTCACTAACATGCTATTGAGTGACAAGAAACCAAACACAAAAGAGCACATTCTCTATAATTCTATTTACATAAAGTACAAAACAGGCAAAACTAGTCCTGGTGTTAGAAGGCAGGGTAGCGATTACCCGATTGGTGGAAAGAGCTGAGGGGGCATTGAGGGTGCAGGTCATGTTCTGCTGCTTGATGTGGCTGCCAGTTAAACAGGTGTGTGCAGTTCGTGAACAAGCATCTAGCTGTGCACCGGGCACCTTTGATACTGCAATGAAATATACATTACAACAACTGCATGGGGTTTTGCCCAGGCGGTGTAGCCGTCCTCAGTAACATTTCCATTAAAAAAGACCTGCTGGGAGCTTGGAGCCTCAGAGATAGGCGCTCACTCCTGCAGAGATCCGCGTGGCCCCACCCTCCCTGTTGTCTTGGCGCGCAGCCAGGGCAGCCAGGGCGCACTGCGCTGCCTAACGCGCAGCGGTGGAGACTCGAGTCCCGAGACCCGGGAGGGGCCGCCCAGCGCTCTCAGCCTCTCGCAGAGCCAGGGCCGGGCTCAGGGAGCTTCAGGGCAAGAAACACCCGAGGTGTCAAGCCCGAGCGAGCAGCTGATTCTCAGTCCTGCAGCCTAAGTCAGCCCCTCCGAGCCGAGGGCACCGGCCGTCCGTCTCCTCACCGGGGCGCCCTTTCCTCCGCCAGCCGGGGCACCGCCGGGGGCTTCACCGGGGTCCCGGTCCGCCGCGGTCTCGGCCACCGGTCGCCGGTCGCGGGGTTTGGGGGTGGGTCCCAGTGTCGCGGGAGTTCAAAGCCCGGCACTGGCACGGGGCTCCGCCGCAGCAGCCGCTGGAGCCCTGGGCTCCCGCCGCGGGGAGAGCGGGGGGAGGGTGCCTGTCCCGGAGTGACCCGGTGGCGGAGGAAGGGCGGGCCGCAGGCGGCAGGCCCGGGGGACCGTGAGCGAGCGGGCGGGCGGGGAGCGGATGACACCGAGGTCGACAGAGTGGGGGCCCCACGAGCACGAGGCCGGTGCCTGGTCGGGAAGAGAGTGGGAGAGAGCCCGGCGAGCTCAGACCCGGGGCTGAGGGAAGAGACACTCGGAGTCCTGCGTCTCCAAGTTTTGCTCGAATGTCCTTGGCATTGAATGCAGGAGTCGTGTCTATGCGGGCGCAGGCGATTTGGTATTTTCAATAGAACTAACCTCACCAGCGGTGTGGCCGGCCCGGCTGGTGGCTCCTATCCCCAAGACTCTTCCTTGCATCCGCCGTTTACGCAGTCACCAGGCCTTTGCAGTGCCCAGTGCTGGAGCGGACCACCAGAGCCTTACAGGCTCCACAGAGGGTGGGCTTTCACCTCCTGACTTATTCCTCCTTGAGCTGTAGGGAGGGAACTGAGGTCAGGGGTCCGGTGTGTGTGTGTGTGTGTGTGTGTGTGTGTGTGTGTGTGTGTGTGTG
>NW_022436944.1:44605842-44734078 GCF_009761245.1 Sapajus apella
GTGTGTGTGTGTGTGTGTGTGTGTGTGTGTGTGTGTGTGTGTGTGTGTGTTGAGTGGAGGCGTAGGGGGAAGGGAAGTGGGAAGTAGGTTGCTGAGCGAGAGTCTGGAACATCCCAGGTTCCACCCGCACTCACGGTGCTGGGAAATCCTCCCCTCTCCTGGGGTCTGTGTGAGAGGAGAGTACAAAGGCCAGATTGTCGAAAAGGATAGTGGGTTCTGCTCTGAGCTGTAATTGCGAAGGCACCGTCAAATGGCCATTGAATTTCTCAATCATCACAGAGGAAGACATCCTATTTTGAGTTTCCTGAAGTGACTTTAATTTTCATGTGGGCAGCGGTGATAACTTCTGGAAACATCAAGCACTAAAAAGAAATGAGACTGCAGAAAGTGGAGGGCCACAGAAGCAGCAGCTCACAGGCTTTTTCTCCCGGGCTTGTCTCAGCCAGCATTCAAAAACTAGAAATCCATAAACATTGCTTGCCCTGGGGGAAAATAAAGATTTTACCAATACTACATCTCTTCCATTTTTATCCATTTCCTTTACTTGATCCTATTTTTACTTGGTCAAAGAAACCCCTGTATCATATACTCAGAATTTCCTCTCAATTATAGGTTAAAAAAAAGTCAGTAAAAGACAAAATGGCAAGAGTTGAAGCACTGTCCAGAAACTACAGTAATAGTAATAGAAAAAGAAGAAGGGTAGTGAATTGATCTTAGCAAATTTGCTCTGCCACTAATTTGCTGGTCAAGTGACCCTATTTTCCTGCCTGTGTTTCTTTAGTAAAATGTGGGTGTTATCATAGGTGACCCCAGATCCTGAAGTTCTTTGTGTGTGTATGTAGGGGGGTGGTGAGATTAAAAAATTTGATTCAAAGAAATTTCCATTCACTGTATGGATCAATATTTAATTCCCTGCCTATTTTAAGCTGAGGAGTACATGTCTGAACATACATTTCCTCATCCTAAATCCTTTTGATCCTCTCATAATGCTCAAAGTGCAGTGTTGATGTCTGGCAGGCTTTGTGTTCAGTTTGTACCATTTGCACATGTAGTGAGGATTACAGTGGAATGGAGGAAAGAGTGGCTGCAGGATTTCTTGGACCAGAGAAACTCACACTTCTCTTTCCATTTTCACTCTCATTAGCACACAACTTTTAAAAGTTGGCCTGGGCACAGCAACACTTTCACACATCCATACTAAAATCCATGCTAATCTTTCCCATGGGATGTAATTCAATTGAATTGACATTCTAATAAAATACTGGCGAAGACACAATCACAGTTTCTCTGCAATGCATAATTAAAATAGCACCATGCAGTTGCTTACACTTCAGATAATGGCTTCCTACATATTGTTGGTTATGAAATTTCAGGGTTTTCATTTCTGGATGTTAATAGAACATTTAAAAACTACCCTTTTTAGCAAAGTGGTTGTGATCTTAGTTTGTCATTGCTAGGAATGTGCTAAAGCCTAAGTCTGCTTTCAGATTGGTCGTGGGCAGTAACTTAATGTATCAAAAACTGCCTTCAAATCTGTGCTTTCTGTTGATAGCTTACTGAGCCCCCTGTCCTACCTTGAAATCACTGGCACAGATATACATGTGCTTAGGAGTAGTTTGAATGTACCATCTACATTTGGGAAGTCTTAACTATCTTCTAAAAGACTAAAGAGTAAGGGATGATTTACCTTGGGTAATGAAACTCAGGTTTTGCTATTGTTTTTGTTCCAAAGTGTTTTATACTGATTAAGCAACCCCAATCTAGCATTGTCATCGATAACTGCGCAGAAATACTATCCACTTTGGGTTCCTTCATTTCACTTAAAACCTATGGTTGCTAAATGGTTCGTACTGTAGGTTATGAATCAATCTATAGTCAAACTGAACAACTCCTCATGGACAGTTTTTGTTTAATGGCCAAGAACACCTGAAATCTGGATAAAGGAGATAGAAAGGAAGAGTGGGCCCCTTTGTGGAGTCCTACATATTTTAGGTAAAGCTTGAGGAGTTGTTCCTCACCTATGTTATGGAGCTATTTTTAGCAGTCCCGTTAGCTAGATGTATTTACTCAGGGGGCATAACCTTACTGATATGTGCATTTGTAATATTAACAATCTCTGACTTAGGAGTGTGGTCTCAGTCACAGTACTCCTGAGAAAGTGGGTAAAGCTTATTATTGAAGTTGGGAGAGGTCACATCATTTACTGGGGCTCAAGGCATTTAATCACTAATGATTCACACATGAACTCTAAACTAGGTTTACCCTCCAAAGTGGAGATAGGTCCTGGGTGCTCAGACCGGTGAGGAGGGGGAGGATTGAACTGTGAAGTGTATTGAAGTATATTCCCTACAAGTATTTATCTTTGAACAGAGCTGTATATTTAGGTAGAGTGCTCTCAGGCAGAATGAAATAAGATGGCACTCACCACTCACAACCAGGAACCAAACAGGAAAGAATCCAAGTTCTCTGTTTACAGAGCGTTCATGCTCCATAAAATGCATAAGTACTTTTATTAGGGTTCTTAAAATTAGAAAACCATCCTCCTATTTTGCTTTCATTTTCCTTTGGGATTTAAATAAAGCACTCCTCCCCGCCCCCAAATCGCACTCTCTTTTGGCTGTGTTAATAAAAATTAGGTCCAGGAGACAGAAGGGGGACACATATATGTGAGAACTGTGCAGAGTGAACAGTATTGGAAAAAGAAAATTCGGCTCCAGACAGAAACTAAATGGAGATGTGAAAGAGCAAGGCTAAGCTAGACTTATAAGCAATTGAACATTTCTCATTTGCTTTACAGTGAGAAGTGCTGACTCACCAGATCAAGAGTATTTTAAATGTGAACTCTGTCTCCTCACCAGCTGTTTCAGTTAGGCAAGGTAGCTGTGTAACAAATAGACCCCAGGATAAATAATGGCACAAAGAATAGCCCACGAAAGTTGTTCTTGGTTGGAGTGTAGTGATGGCTGTTCTCCATGCTGTTACTCTAGGACCCTGGCTTCCCTTATGTATGGCTCCACTATCCCCTAGACATAATCTTTGGCATCTAGGTAGAAAGGGGAAAGTCGGGTCAAGGGAGCATCTTGCGTAAAAGATTTGAGCCGAAAGTGGCGCACATAATTTTTGTTCACCTTCTCTTGGCCGGAACTCAGCCTTGTGCCCCTGCCTCCCCATGAGAAAGCCTGGGGTATACAGCCTAGCTGTATGACAAGGAAGAGGATGGAATGGAGCCATAGTGCACAGCTAGCAGCCTGAGCCACATCATCTTGTCCCAAATGCTGTAGTCACAATACCAAATATTTATAAGTGCTTATTATGTGCCAAAGGCTTCACATACATTTTTTCCCCACTTAATCCTCACAACGACCCTATGAGGTAAGAAATATCACTCCCATTTTACAGATGATAAAACTGAGGTTTGGCAAGGTTAAAAAAAAAAGCTTGCACAAAGCTGAACAGCAAATGAAGAGTCAGGACTCAAACTTAAAATGCTCTTTGTCTGAGGGGTCTGCATTCTTCTGCACGCTAGAGAGTTGGCCTGGACACGGAAGCAGAGGCCATAGCTCACAAGTATCTTTCCTTCTTTTGCAAAGAACTAAAGAACTGTTATTTCTTCCTCCTTTGCCAAACCTCCCTTTGGAGATGCAGAGAGGAGAAAGGCTGGTGGACGAATTGGAGGAGGGAAGTGATTAAATCACCTTAAATCTGTTTTTAAAATCTCCGTTTTCAAAAGCTTTCTGTATTTAACAATGCTTGACTGTGAGAGACACTAACCCCTTTTGGGAACCAGCAGAGTAACAGAACACAACTTCTAACAGACTGACTGGCTTGCTAAGGTAGCAATTGTATTTAAATTTCAGTATCAGTAACTCTAGCTGGAACCACCTAAAGCAAAAGGAAGGAAGGGGTATCAGGGCACTTTTTCACTCTTTCAATTGCTCTGGGGGCTACAAATGGAAAGTTTTATGTAACAGAGTTTATTTTTGCAACTTGCAATTTTCCTCTTTGAAAATTAAGGTGGCCTAAAAGAATCTTATATATGGACCAATACAGCAGCAAATTTATGAAGTGAAAAAGTAAAGGTTTTGAGGTATCATAAGCTCACCCATACTATACACAAATTTATTATTTAAAATGCTCCAGATTTAAGTTTTGTTATGGATCAAGTGTGTTATAAGCAAACTAGCTTTGGATTTTGGAGTTTTCAAAATTAAATAGCAGCTCATGGTGCTTATGTGATTTATTTGTTTATTTTTGTAGCAATATTATGTCCCAAAAAATAACAACAAAAAAAAATCAGTCTGAAAAGCTTCAAGGCTTGTATGTACCTGGACACAGAAAGTTGGAAAACATTCACTTTTAATTAAGCCCACCTTTTGAAATTTAGAAATTCTTTTGAACAAAGTCAAAGTTTGGATGACATTTTTCATGTTTAATTTTATATATATATACACACACATATATATCCATAAACTATGAAAGTCAGTTAACGAAGACATAGAAATGGGATGAAAAGTGTTCCTTAAAGGTGATTTTGTAAACTTCCCCACGGAGTTCTGTTTATCCTGACCTGGTAAGGCTGCTGTATTTCAATTCAGGGCTTCTTTTGCATACAGAAGTACAGACTTGCTGAGCTGAGCCAAATCTGTCTATCCAATTACTGGGTAAGAGAGCTGACTGTAGCTTTAGGCAAAACCTGTAATCTGTAAAACTCCATAGTATCAGTGACAGCCTAATCACAGGGAAGAACCAATAGAGTGCATATGTTACTTGAGTGTTACACAGATGCATAGTTCTCTCTACAAATAGCCTACTTCAGATCTAACACCAAAGGGCAGTAAACTATACAGAGCCTTGAAAAGAAATATCATATGCTATGTCTACAGTAATTTTTGGGTAGAATGGTTTTCAAAGGGAAATAAATTCTCAGCAATGTATTGCAGATCGCTTAGCTGAGTACTAGTTTGAATGCTTTTATTACGTTCAATAAAAATCTGGGTTAGCAACTGTTGCTCTCAACATCTAGCTCTTTTAGTGACTTTATAACATTTGGTAAAATTATATTTTGCTAAAATTTACATTGTTTATAAGGAGAATGAATTCAAGAGTAATGTTTGATTATATTTTATTACACAAAATCCAATAATGATTTCAATTTAAGATGAAAAGTTAATGTCTATGAAAACATAGAGTGAAAGCATCAATATACAAAACGTGTACACACAGTAGATGACATATAAAATTAAAAGGCAGGCAAAAATTTATTTATCTATCATGTTAGAGGTCAGAAGAAAAAAATATCTCAAGGAAGGAAGGCAGGCAGAGTGGTTGGGGGAATTTAAGAAGTGGACTTTTAGGGTGACAATAATGTTCGATTTCTTGTTATACTGGTGTGTTCATTTGTGATAATGCATTGAGCTGTAAACCTAAGATTTGTGCATTTTTCCATATGTGTGTAATAAGCTAATTAAAAAAGTTAAAAGAGTTCATCTCTACAATATAATGTTAATGTTTTAAGAAAGAAAATATTAATAATTATGAGCATAGATTGGGCATTTTTGAACCAAATATTAGCCTTGTAGTCACAAAAGAGCTAGTCAAAGTTGTTTTTCTTTTTAAATTCAGATTACTTCCCATTTTAGTTTATAAAAATAATTCAGTTTCTTTGGGAAAAAAATGAAATAGATTTAATCTGTATGGATTACAATGGGAAAGTGAATTCTTTTTTTTTCATGCATGGAAATATGGGCAAGAATGAAATCAGGGCAGGGTATACTTAAGAAGATATTTTAATTCATGTTATCAGTATATCTTATAAGAAACCCAAAACCCCTGTAAGTGAGATTTTGCTAGGCCTAGCGTTTTTAGCAGTAATGAACTTTCATGGCCATTATCATGATCATCTGGTAATCAATACCTGAGATATCTACTCCAGTAGAAATAAAAACCCTGGTAAAATGTTTCCATTTATAGCCTTTCTTTTAAAATAGAGGAGGGAGCAGATAATAGAGAACTTAGTAAATGTATGTTAACATGGTTGAGCAGCCATACAATTTTTAAATAAATTATGGCTTAATTTTGATTTAGTTTTTCATTTGTTTTAATTTCTTTAAAAATAACAGCAAGAAATTTCATGTGAATTTAGCTTCACTTATAATGGCAAGCCAAGTAACTCAATGTTTTTATCCATTCCACCAACATTTATTGAGGGTCTTCTATTTGCCAGGCCCCTGAGAAACAATGGTGCAGGAAAATCGTCCTTCACGAGCTTACAGTTTAAGGAGAATAGTTAATCTTTCTCTTTCTCTTTGTTTGCCTGTCTGTCTGTCTATCTCTCTCTCTCTCCACACACACACACACACACACACACAGACACACACACATACACACACACAGACACACACACATACACACACACACACATACACACACAGAGATATAGATTTTATGTGTGTATGTATATTTGTATATATACATACATACACAAAAGCATTTACTATGTGCCAATCTCCGCCCTAGGTTCTAAGGAGCTTCAGAAAGAGAGAAGACCATTTAAAAATTCTCATCTGTTTGGGAGTTACATTCTACTAGGAGAAGACAAACAATGAACATGATATTTGAGGAATTCTTCAAATATATATTTATAAATTTTACATAAATATAAATATGAATATATAAATATAGTTACATCTATTTAAAGTGTGCTTCCGGCAAATAGGATGTAGCTGGATCTTGCTTTTTCCCCTGGTCTAACCATCTTTGCCTTTTGATTGGAATGTTTAGACATATCATGTCTTCTGGTGCACATATCTCGCAAACCAGGACACTCCCCTACATATTCATGGTACCACCATTGAAATTGGGAAGTTAACATTGATTTATTACTGCTACCCAATCTCCAAACCTCAGTCAAATTTTGTCAGTTGTCTCAATAGACTCCTTTATTTAAAGCAAAGGGTTCATCTTAGTATCCCTTTCAGTTCTTCAGTCTTTACCTGATTTCCACAACCTTGATGCTTTTGGAGATTAAAAGTAGTAATTTCATGGAGTTGTTCAATTTCTTTCTAACTTTTTTTTCCCTGAACTCATATGGTTCAGATTATACATCTTTGGCAAGAATATCCCAAGGGTGATGCTGTGTCCTCCTTGTTGCAGACATCAGGTGGCACATAATTTCAATTTGACCTATTACTGATGATGTTCACATTGGCGCTTGATTAAGGTGGTGTCTGTCAGGCTTCTCAACTGTAAACTTACTCTTTTCTCCTTCACAATTAATAAGTATTTTATAGGAATACGATTTGTAAGTAAGCAAATATTCAGTTCTTCATTAACCTTGAATTTATTCATTTATTTATATCAATATGGACTAATGGTTTTCCAGTTTTAGAAAATAGGTTATAATCAATGACATTATTCTTCATTTTGTTGCTTGAATTTATTGTGCTGGCCTTCCAGCTGGCTTCTGGGCTTTTTTACATATCCCCGTCTTTCTTTGGGTACTTCCTTGTTCTCCGGTACGACAAAAGTTCCAGGTTTGTCTATTACTTTCTCTGGCCCAGTCTTAGAATCAATCATTTCTCTCTTTTCTTGAGTGAATGCCTTCCTCATTCATCTTAGGTGCTGATTTCGTATGGGAGGCCCTCCCCTTGTAAGGACTCCTCCTCACCCTCTTTTTACAGTTATTCCCACATTTGCCATTTCCATTGCTCTTCATTCCCTTACGTAGATTTGAGTTTCCACCCAGTATCATTTTCTTAAAGGCTGAAGATACTCTTTTAACATTTCTTGTAGAGAAAATCTGATGGTGGTAAATTCTCTAGGCATCTGCTCATCTTGAAATATTTTTAGTTTGCCTTCATTTTTAAAGGATATTTTTTGCTAGATATATAATTCCCGGGTGACAGCTTTTTCCTTTCGGCACTTTATAGATAGCATAGCCTTGCCTTCTGACTTGCACTGTTTCAGGTGAAAAGGTGGTGGTAATTCTCACCGTTGCTGCCCTGTATGTAATAATATGTGATATGTCTTTTTTTTTCTGGCTTCTTTAAAATTTTTCTCTTTGCCTTGGTTTTAAAATTAGATTATGAAGTGTCTATATGTAATCTTTTTTTTTTTTCTTATTTTAAAACTGCTGCTTATAGTTAATTGAGTTTTTGGTTGGTAGTTTTCTTTTTTCCCTCAAAGTTGGAAAAATTTCAGCCACTATTTCTTAAAAAAAATTTTTTTTTCTGTTCCCTTCTTCTGAAATCCTGTCTGCCTGTATAGTAGTCAGCTTGCTATTTTCCCACAATGCACTGGCTGGTCAGAACCCCAGTGACTCCTGGCCTTGGGCCTCTCTAGAATCTCTGTTCAGCTTGTTCTCTGGCACTTATTTTCTTCCAGGCTTTGTGGAGTCTTGTCCTCACACATAGGGCTTAGAATTCAGTTAATGACTAACGGGAATCCCTGGGAATTTTTGTGGAGCTGCTTCTTTTGCAACTTCCTCCACTCTGGTCCTCTGTCAGTCACTTTAGCACCCCTGAAGCCTAATCTTTCTTTCTTCAGTTTGGCAAGACCACTGTGCTCTGCTTGGGTTCTACCCACCTGTGGTTTAGAAACCACCTCCAGGCAGAAAGTCAGGGCTATTGTGGGGCATATCTAGAAATTACCCTACTTTCAGTGACCATAACTCTGTGTTACCTTTTGTCCAATATCTGAAAACATTTGTTTCATTTATTTTTTCAGTTTTATAGGTATATATGTGAGTAGCGTTAATTTGATACTAGTAATGTTAATTTGATACCAGTGTTAATTTGATGCCAGATATCACAGCCAGGAATGAACACTAAGTAAATTCTATAGTATATTAGAAAGTGATAAAAAGCTCTGGGAAAACAGAATACAGTTAGGAGGTTGTAATGTATTCTGGGGTAATGCTGGGGGAGGGAGGTACAATTTTAAACTCCATGTCAGGAAACAAATAAAATAATTCAGCATAAGTATAAGGAGAGGATACTTTAGGCACCTCAGTGAAAGGAGGGATAACTAATGATCTTGGGGTACCTGGGAAGATTGAGCAGAGGAAGTTCTATCTAGTCTAAGATCTAAAGGACTAGGAGTTAATTGCACAATTGAATAGGATGTGAGAGTGTTGGCATGTTTTCTAAGATATTGGAAACAACCTTTAAAAAAATTTTTTTGAGGCAAGGTCTTGGTCCGGTTTCCCAGGCTATAGTGTAGTAGTGTGATCTTTGCTCACTGCAGCCTTGACTTTCTGAGCTGCAGTGACCCTCCTACTTCAGCTTCCTGGAGTATCTAGGACTACGGGCACATGCCACCATACTCAGCTCATTAAAAAAAAAACTATTTATTTATTCATTTATTTATTTTTTAAAATAGAGACAAAGTTTTGTCATGTTGCCCAGGCTGGTCTCAAACTCTTGAATTCAAGCAATCTGCCCACCTCAGCCTGCCAAAGTGCTGGGATTACAGTGTAAGCCACCATGCCTGGCCCCTGGAAACAATATTTTAAAAGACTCAATTAGAAGCATTAAGAACACATGGTGAGATTGTCAGACATAAGTAGTTGCCTATGGGTCAAACAATTGCGTTGTAAAGCAGACACCAAGTCATAACAGGCCCTGCAAGTCACATTGCCAGCTTTGTGTTTGTCATGGGTCTTGGAAAACCATTAAAGGGTTTTACGCAAGTGTGAAACTTGATCATAACCTCTACATTTCCACATCTCTGTCTATAGAATGAGTATATTGAAAATAATGGAATCTGTTGTTTCTTTTATAAATGATTCTACTCGTTAAATTGAGGGTTCAAGTATTGCATTCATATCAAAAGCCAATGTCCAGTGCCTAATATAAGTCCTTGGAAAGATACTGTTTTTCCATCAGGCACAGTGGCTCACACCTATAATCCTGGCACTTTGGGAGGCTGAGGCGAGAAGATCAATTGAGCCCAGGTGTTGGAGATCAGCCTCAGCAACATGGCAAAACCCCATCTATACAAAAAATACAAAAATCAACCGGGCATAGTGATGCATGCCAGTAGTTCCAGCTACTCGGGAGGCTGGGGAGGATCACTTGAGCCCAGAAGTTCTAGGCTGCAGTGAGCTGAGACCGTGCCAGTGCACCCCAGTCTGAGTGGAGCAATATCTTGACTCAAAAAAAAAAAAATACTGTTTTTCAAACAAACTTGTGGACTACGTATTTCCTGAAAGATAAGGTGATCTCAACATAAAAAGGAAATTGATGGCGAAACTAAAAACAGTACACAAAACTTTGATATGTCAATTATCGCCATGAAAAGATATAAAAGGTTGAATTATAATAGACAGTAGTCAATTGAATTATGATATTTGTGAGTATATAAAAAACTAGACACAGTGAATAAAATGTTTATAGTGAAGGTTTAGTAGAATCACAAAAGAGAGAAGAGGAAGAGAATAAAAAGGAAGTCAACAATAAGATATCGGTTTTTATTTAAATGCCAGATGGGCCAGATAGAAAAAAATGTTGCTTTTTCTATTTTTTTTTCAACTGAATTAAGCAAACATTTATTGGCTTTCATGCTAGGTACTAAGGGAATGAAAAAAAAAAGATGACTAAGACTGTTTTCCCACCAAGGTCATTTATAAACTTTTGGGGAAATAGATGCTTCTAATTATTTGTTACAAATGGCAGAATAAAATGAATGGCTTCCACCTTGAGCTTGGAGAAAAAAACATGGGAACATTTAACTACATGAGAAGGCACACAAAAATAAACGCTATAAGAGAGGTACAAACCAACAAGCTCCCATGGGAAACCCAGGGTTAATAAATTCTGACTCGAGGAGACAGAGAACTTTCACAGAAGACGAAGGTTTGGACTCTGTCAAGGGTTGAGTGGTTTCTGGATACTTGGATGTAGGAGAGAGGTTATTCTAGGAAAGGCATGAAATAATAGATGGGCTGAGCATATCCGGAAAATAGCATGTATTCTTGAATCATATGGTTTGGCTGTGTCCCCACCCAAGTCCCATCTCAAATTGTTATTCCCATAAATCAAGGGAGGGGCGTGGTGGGAGGTGATTGGATCATGGGGGCATTTATCCCCTTGGTGTTCTCATGATAGTGGCACCTCCCCCTTCCCTCTCCCTTCCACCTTGTGAAGAAGGTGCTTGTTTCTCCTTCACCTTCCACTACCACTGTTAAGTTTCCTGAGGCCTTCCCAGCTATGAAGAACTGTGAGTCAACTAAACCTCTTTTGTTTATAAAGTACCTAGTCTCAGGGAGTTCTTTATAGCAATGTGAAAACGGACTAATATATTGAATGACTGGAGCTGGGGGCAACAAGGTGAGATATATTTGGAGATAGGAAATATTGCTGCCCTGCCCAGATCCACTTTAGTAGGTCATGCGCCTCTCCCCCAGCTGCAATGACTGTTGGCTGCTAATAAGATCACAGCTGTATCTCTTTTTTTTTTTTTTCCAGAGAGCTGCCCTCAGCTGAATGAGAGCCAGCTCAACAGAAAGCTTAACTTCCCCCTATCTTTAGCCCATAGTCCATAACTGACTGTCGTGGTGTTATAAAGGAGCAGCTCCCTTTGCCTCAAGGTGGAATTAACTGCATTGCAATTCATGCTCCTGTGCCCTCTGTGGAATTAGGCTGAAGCTGGACATCAGCCAAGACCACATCTTTGCTTAGTTCCTTCTCTTGCCTTATTCTGCTTTCCTGAATTGCCTTCTCCCGAGAGCACCTACTCCCCCAATAAATCACAAGTACCTCCGTCTCTACCTACAGGCGATTGGAACTAAGATGGATTGAACTGGAAAGGTAGGTAGAACACAGACTGCAGAGAGTCTCAAATACCATTCTAAGTTTAGATTTTGTTGTCAAGCCAGTAAGAAACTGGCTATGTAGGCTTTTTGAATGGGAGAGGGACTTGCTCTTTGAAAAGATAGCTCAGACAGATGAAACATTGCAGAAGTAGAATTTGTAGGACTTGATAAGTGACTGGATATGAGATAGGAAGGAAAAAGAGAAGAAAAGATTGTCTTGAAAGTTCTAGTGAGAGTTGTGGAATTTGAGATGTCAGAGGAAAACCAATGTGAAAATGTCCACCAAGAAGTTGGAAATTCAACCTGTAGTTCATGGACAGGATTGGAATGCAGATTCAGGAGTTATCACTCATTAATCTAGTAAATGTTTATTTAGCATCACTGTGTTTTACAAATACAAGGATAAATTAGACATTGTCTGTGGAAGACAGAGATGTTACAAATATTTCAACAGGAAGCATTAATTGTGTAATACACTTAAACATAAGATGGTGGTAGGATACTTTATCAGAACGAGTAAACAGATCATGATAGAGCCACAAACTAAATATCCAAAATCAATGCCTTCCTTCTGTATTTGTAACAAATACTTAGAAAGTGAAGTAAAAATTATTCCGTTCACATTGATCACAAAAGTATCAAATACCTAAGAGCAAATTCAACTAGAAAGGTACAAGACATTTTTTGAAAAAAATCTATAAAACATTATAGAGAGATGTAAAAAAACGGATTTGAATAAATGTACAAGCAAATCATACTACTAGATAGGAAAGCCATATTGGAACAACATCTGTTCCAAGCTAATACCTTAAATTCAATGAAACTCTAATGGGAACTCCAGTGGGATTTGGGAAAAAATCTTGTCAAATTGATTCAAACTTCTTTGCTTTCTTTTTTTTTAAAGCCTGTAAGAAAATAAACGATATTTTGAATAAGAAGAATGAGTATGGCACTTAAGCTCCTGGACAGTATAGAAAATAAGAAGTTATGGCTGGGCATCGTGGCTCATGCCTATAATTCCAGCACTTTGGGAGGCTAAGGTGGGCAGATCACTTGAGGTCAGGAGTGTGGCAGATGCCTGTAGTCCCAGCTACTCAGAAGGCTGAGGCAGGAGAATCGCATGAACCTGGGAGGCAGAGGTTGCAGTAAGCCAAGATCACACCACTGCACTCCAGCCTGGGTGACAGAGCAAGACTCTGTCTC
Source organism: Sapajus apella (assembly GCF_009761245.1). Taxonomy (NCBI): domain Eukaryota; kingdom Metazoa; phylum Chordata; class Mammalia; order Primates; family Cebidae; genus Sapajus; species Sapajus apella. The sequence continues at coordinate 44,618,858 of NW_022436944.1, forward strand.
AAATTAAAAAAAAAAAAAAGGAAGAAAACAAGAAGTTATTATAAAGTTTATGATGCTGGAATGAAAGCAGGTAATTTAGGCAGCACTATAATAAGTTCTACACAGATCTAAGAATGTATAGCAATTAAAATATATCAAAAATTTGCCTAAAATAAGTGAGAAGAGGACAGATTATTCAATAATTTGTGTAAGAATATTTGGCTCTTTGGGAAGAAAATAAATATAGGTCCCCACCTATAAGACATATAAGTATATTGGACATGCATTATGTGTATGTTGTAATATTATTCTTGTGCTAGCTAGGAAAAATGCCTTCTTGCAAGGTATGAAATTTTGAATCCATAAAGAAATCAATATAACTACATGAAATTTAGATTTCTGTTATGTTATGAACTGGTACAGATAGGTACAACACATTTAGCAGACCAATGGTTCATGTAGTTAAGAATCAAAGAGCTTCTGCACAGAAGTAAAAATATACAACATAAAAATGGGCAGATTATAAAATCAGGCCAAAAATATAATGGCCAAAAACACATGGAAAGAAACTTAACTTCATTCATAATTGCAGAGCTAAACATTAAAACGATGCCATTTTTTTCTGTTAAATTGGCAGTTTGTCAAAATGTACATTTAAAATTAGCAATTTGTCAAATATATTTATACACACAAACACGTTTTTACCTTTTCATTGTTATTTGACTTTGTTTATTATATTTTTGCCTGTAAAATGATAAAGTTTTATTATTTTATCAAATAGTTCAAACTTTGTTGACTTCTGGGTTTTCACTTGTTTTCTTCTAGTTATTTTGAAGTTTCGTTTTAACACATTTACATCTTCTATTGGTCTGGGATTAATTTTGTTATGAGAAACTTAGTAGTAATCCTGCTAAATTTTCCAACTATTAGTCTGTTTCTCAAATCCCTTTTGTTACGTAATCCAGCTTTGCTCCATTGGCTAAAAATGTCATCTTTATTATAGACTAAGTCCCTTTATGTATTTGGATCTGTTTCTGGATTCAGTTCCATTGTTATGTCTGTTCACTCCCCTACCAGTATAATACTATCTTAAGTTTGTGACTTTAAACTTCTTAAGATGCTAGTAGTGCTTCTCTTCTCTCATTACTTTGCTCTTTTCAAGTTTCTCTGAGCTATTTTCACATATTCATTTTTCTAAAGGAATTTCAGAGTTATCCAGCTTTGTCAAGCTTTCTTCTCTCATTTGCACACTTTTTAGTATTTTGGTTGGGTTTTTATTAAATTTAGAGATTCTGTTTTTCTGATTGGATTTTCAGCATTTTCTATCCAATGTCAAGCTATATCTTCCCTTATGAATCACTTTTATTGCCGGCAGAAGCTTAGTTTTCTTTCTTTCTTTTTTTTTGAGGTGTGTATATGTTCTACACATAGAACTTTTGAAATTTATTCATAGACTTTTGCTATTATAGGTAGTACTTTTAAATTATTATATTGTCTATAGGTTATCATTTGTATAAAAAAAGCGATTGCTTTTTGTATAATTATTTTTTAACTATTTTACTGGGTTCCTGCCAGGATCTTTTCAGCTCAAGGTTTTTGCTTTTTCGTTGTTGTTGGTTTTTTAATGTGCACATTTCTCAAACTTTAAAGATCAGATAAATTCAGTCTAAATAGACTGAATGGTTTTTTAAAAAGAAGAATAAACAATATCCAAATTCCATTTGCAAACCCAGCAAACACTATTCCATAGATAGGTCCTCCAAAGGAAAGCACAGGTCAGTATTTTTTGTGAAAATTTTGCCACATGACTGAAGAAAATCTTATTGCTTCTAGGTTTCTCTCTTCTGTTGATGATCTTAAATTTTTTATGCATACTGGTATATCCTCTGCAGATGACTACAAGTTATACTTTGTCTAAATGCATTGTTTGGTACTTTGTGAACAATAGGAAACTGGAATTTCTTTTCTTGTTCCTGACATCATGGAAAAGTGTCCTCATTTTTTCTGTATTAAACATGATGATGCTGAGATGACTATTACTGTGTCAAAAAAGTATCATTCACTCCTATTTTGCTTACAGTTCAATTTTATTAAATGTCTTATTTGGCATCACATGAAGCACTTATTAGAATTTTTTGTCTTATTAATATGCTATTTTATTTTATTTGTTTATTTTTTTAGAGACTGGGTCTTACTCTCTTGCCCAGGCTGGAGTACACTGATGTGATCATAGCTCACTGCAGCCATGAACTCCTGGACTTAAGTGATCTTCCTACCTCAACTTCTTGAGGAGCTGGAATTACAGGCATGAACCACTATGCCCAGCTTAATGTGCTATTTTAAATGAATAAAGTTCTTAATATCGAATTATTCTTGCACTTTTTTCTCACTTTTATTTTTATTATATTTGTTCATACTTTAGTATTTTTGCATAATTTCTGCAAGAAAGATTGACTTAATGTTTCTTTTTGGTGAGATATCTATGTCAGATTTCTTATGAATATTTTGCTAGCTTCAAAAAGGGGGATTGAAAGTTTTTTTTTTTTTTTTATGTTTTGGGACAGTTTAAATAGACTGGATTTATCTGATCTTTGAAGACTAAAAAGTCCACTTCTTAAAAAAATATATACCTGAAAAAATTCTGGCAGAAAACCCACTAAAGGTAAAATGGCTGACTTTGCATGTGAGCTTATCTGTGATTTTTCTCTTCTCTCTAGTTTTCTAAATTTGGGCAGTTTTTGAAACAAACATTTTATAGTAAATGTGAGAGACATAAAGAAGGAAAAGAAAGAGAATGGGGAAGCTGGAGGATAGTTTTTATAGGATGAATGGTAGTTATTAACAATGAAACTGGCAGCAGGAAGGTGATTTAGGAAAATACAAAAATCCAGGGGAAAAATCATAAGAACATATTAAGGGAATGCTCAAAAAAGGAGGAAGTGAGCAGAGTTGATAAACAAAGCCTCGAGGCTGGATGAAATAACACAAGGAGAACTTGTAGAGATAAAAGAGAAAGTGGGGCTGAAGTTAGAACCTAAGGACTGAGCCAAGCACATAAATGACACTCAGTAGTTACATGTGGTATGTGTGAGTAAATAAACCAAAGAAAGATGTGGCTAGGAGCACAAGTCCCAGCAAAGGACACCGAGGGGAAATGATCAGAGATGCTGGGAGAAAAGTGAGAGGACACACTGACCTGAGCCAAGAGAGAGGAGGACTTCCAGAAAGAGGAGATGGTCCTTAGGGTGAAATGCTACATGGAGACCTTCTAGGATTACCAGATCACTGGCATCTTTTGAGAGAGCAGTTTTAAGAGAGCAGTGTGGAACCAAACCGTGAGTCAGTAAGCGAGTTGGTGGGAGAGGGGGAGAGGTTTTCAAAATAAGTGAAGGGGAAAAAGAGATGTAAATGTGTGTAACTTAAGCAGCGTTAGGTGGAGGGAGGGTTTTTTTTTTTATACAGGGAAAATATTGTAGAGCAAGGGGAAGACCCTAAGTTCTTGGCTAAGGAGACTGGCTTCCTGTTGCTTTGGATTTTTTTGGCGACCTTAAATGCCAGTTAGAAAGTAATTTATTTCATTTTTACACTGGATCCAGCTGAATCAGTAAGAAGACAAGAATAACTCAGGAACACATTTTTTTTTTTTCGAGATCTAAAAAGGTCCCCATATTGGTCCAAAATATCAGGGAAACAGTTATTTCTGAGCTTTGTAGAATTGGGATTATAAGCAATCTATTTACTGGTGCACCCTTTATTTCTGTTTCTCTGTATCTTCTAAGCAGCACCAACCACAAAAAGGTTACATTAACTCTTCCAAAATAAATGGAACATTATCTGCATAACTTGAAGTTGAGTTTTTACTCTCCTTATTGAGAAGGGAAAACAAAAAGAGGCACGGCTGTTTTGTTCTTGCAGAACAAAGTTCTCCAGCAACTGTGCCAAGGTCCACCGGCCAGTTCCTTGTAAAGTGTAGGCTTTGTCTTGGCCTCTTATGCTGGAAGTGCCCTGCCTTTGGAAGTTGTCATGAACATCACTCAGGGAAGTGCAGCCTCAGTCAGTGACCTTGCTTAGGGCCTGGGAAGTCCTTGGTTTGGTTTGACAACTGGGAAAAGGCCAATCCTGCCCTACAGTATTTTCAGAACTTCACAAACACCAACAAATATTTTCTGAAGGATACTACTTATGTTTTGTAGGCGACTATAACTTGTAAGTTTCAGATGCTATTTTTCCAAAAAGATAGTTATTCTGTAGTTATCCTGTATAATCCCTGTGAACACATTATGCTTGAACTACTATCTTATTTCCAGGAAACCCGGGACATGAAACATACAGGATACTTGGAACATTTTTATATTTCAAAATAATGGAATTACATTCACTGGCAAACATTGAAAAAATTCTATGTGAATCAAAATATTAGTTATTTTCAGTGATGATATTTAGCAATCTCATTCTCATCTTCCCTTTGCAAACACGAATAGTAAACCCAGTTTTAGGCTTATAGACTTCCGTATGGGAGTTTTTTGTTTTTTAAGGCATATACTTTCCCATCATTAGGACCTAAATGAAGACCTTGTAAAGATTTAGAGATTTTTTAAAAAGACATTTGATTAATAGAATATAGATAAGCTTCTTCATCTGAGGTGCAAACATTGATAATAAGCAATTTGTCCAAATTTTGTGAAAAGCCAGGCTTCCCAACTAAACCCCAACGATATGCAGACCTCAACTAGTATTTTCACTACAAAGACAGCTTTGTAAGCTGATGTGTTCTGCTGTCATGCTTTACTGTCGGAAACATGCTTTGAGCGGTAAAAGTAATAAAGCGGCCTGAGAGATAGATTCCAGCTCTTAAGTCACTGAGCCCTCTTCCTTCCTTTTCTTCAGAGTGTTGTGATCTGTGGTTTTCTTCTTCTTTTTTTTTTTTTTTGTGGCTTGGTCAGGAGAGTACATTTGTTTCTGCATTGCTGTGTCCAACAGGTATCTTATATATCGAACACATGGCTATACGTGGTGGCATTGCCCTGACTCCTAGGTAATGGGGCTACCCAAGTCTTGGGAGCATGGCCTGCTTATTTGTGAAGGGAGTAGGTGATGCAACATATACTGGTGATCCCTGGCTATCTGAGAGTGGTCTGTATCAGATAAGTCCCCTGGCAGCCATTGTTTTTTACCATCAATAAAAAGAAGACCAGAATTTCCCCTAATTCACTCTTCTCCCGGAGGGCTTTGTTCAAAACTTTCTTTCAAAAGTTTTGTTTTTGAAGATACTTCTGTACTTACCAGCCAAATAGAATTAAACGATCAATCCTGTGAGTATGCATCAACAACTGAAGCCTGGCCCCGTAGAAGAAGGGGAACATGTGTCCTTTTAGTCTTCATTTTTGAACAAGTGCCTACTATGGGCAAGGACAAGCTACAGTTGCAGAGAGGCACAGTGATGAACTGTAAGAGGCACTCAGAGGAAGAGCTGCAGTCACTGAACATACAAAGTGCCAGGAATTTTATGTTAATATAGTTAACATATTTAATATCCTTATTATATTTAATCCCCTTTGCAACAATAAGAAGCAAATATCATTATCCCTCTTTTCTACAGGAGAGAAATTGGGGTCAGAGAAGTTAAGGTTTGAGACAGAGTCACCATTTTTCAGACCTGTGAGAGATACCATTCAGTAGATGACTCAATAGCCCTTTATGAACCTGTTCTATAAAGGCTAGAAGTCTGGCACTTACTTTTCCAGCCACCTTTGCATCTGGGGCTGGCCAGATGACCTGACTTCGTAATCGAAATTTAAGCAGAAATCTGGTATTGGGGTCCCTAGAAAAGTTTCTGCAAATAATTTCTGTAAAGAGCCAGATAGCAAATATTTTTGGCTTTGTGGACCATATGATCTCCGTGACAACTACTCAGTCCTGCCCTTACAGAGCGAAAGTAGCTGTAGACATTACAATAAATGAACATAGTTGTTTTCCAATAAAGCTTTATTTATATAGAACAGACAGTGGGCCAGATCTGTTCTGCTGGTTATATATTTATCCCTCAGTATTCTCAGGGGATTGGTTCTAGAACCCTATCTATACCAAAATCTGAGCATACTCAAGTTTCACAATCAGCCCTACAGAACCGGTGGATACAAAAAGTCAGCCCTCCATATATGAGGGTTTCACATCCAAATACTGTATTTTCAGTCCTCATGTGGTTAAAAAAATCTGCATATAAGTGAACCCAGACAGTTCAAATCCATGTTGTTCAAGGGTCAACCATAATTTGCTGACCTCTGGCTTAACAGAATAGCAAGGTATTGTTGAATAGAATAATTTGATTTTTAAATATCCATTCATTCCATATTACTGCAGCACTGAGAAGTCTGAACAGTTAGTAAAACATGATCCGTATAAAAACTAAAGTGATCCTTTGAAAGTACAACTCACATCATTTCGTTCTCCTGACTAAAACGTTTCCTTGCCTAAGGCTCGTATTCATATACAAGGGCCGAATTCCAGTATTTTTATTCCCCCTAAGAAGTCTTCTCTATCACTGAAGATAAGTTTTGCCCCAACCTCACTATTCTTTCTCAAAGCGCTATGATATTTTTGCTTCTTAACACTTACCATAAGTAGTTATATTTTCACGTATGTGTTTGTTTATTGAATGTTTGTTTTACCCACCAGATCTGGGACTACGGTTTTTGATGTCCACATATTGCGCAGCCCATAGTGGATAGGCAATAAATACTTGTAAAATAGGCGGGTAATGTCATAGAAGCATCCTGTCAGTTTCTGGATACGAAATTTTCAAATACTTAAAAAATATTGATTGTTGATAAATTAGAAAACCAAGACTTTGTGAAGGAATAGAATTAAGATAAAAAGAGGGAAACTGCAAAGCTACTAGCAGAGGTCCTAAGACTGACTGACTTGGACTTGCGTCAGTCTTGGCTGCCTCAGCACAAGCAGTGAGAAGGGCAATGGAACTATGCTCATGATACTACAATGAAATAACCACATGCAAATGAAGTGAGTAGGAGAGGAGGAGTCTCATGCGGTCTTGTCAACTCCACCTTGGAGGATGTTCTGAAGGAGAACACTGGAGGTATTTAAGCCACGCAGAGAAGTAGAGGACGGAGGGAAAGAAGTTGAGCTATGTGCAAGGTGTAGAGTGAGTTCATAAATGTTTGCTCCTAGAGATGGAGCAGACTTGTCTTTTGGCTAACACAGTCATGTCGTCTTACCTGTGGAGGCAGATTACTCAGAAGCTAATGACTTCTGGAGGGGTTTCAGGGGGTGACAGAACTGGGTTTTCTTGTTTACTTCTGGCTGACATTCATACATCAGCTTGAAACTAGAGCAATCAGGGCAGCCTGATCCTTAGATTGTATTCCTTCTTTTTAGAGGGAAGAAAAGGAAGGAAGGGAGGGAGAGAGGGAGAAATGAGAAGAGAATTTTCCATTATTCCTATACCAGTGATAACCAGTGTTAACATTTCTGAATATGTACTTCCACATTTCTTTCCAACTCACAGATATGATAGATGTATTTGTTAGAGATGAAAATGAGATTTGAGGTTGAATAATGTTTAATGAATAGTATCAATTTTTTTTATCAAAGAGCCACTTAACCTTTGTTATTGTAGATTGTCTACAAAAGGAAGTTTTTGGACTAGAGAGTTAAAGAAGAAACAATAAAGAGTTTTCACATTATTTTATAGACAAGGCTCAGAGGCATTAAGGGATTTGCTTGATGTTGCATAGGTAGCAAGCTGTAGAACAGATGTGAACTCAGTGTGTGGGTCTCCAAATTTCATGCCTTTAGTGACCTGGAAAATATCACAAGATCCAGTGGTTTTTAAGCTTGGAAAACATATTGAGATCACTTGGAAAGTTTTTAAAAGTTCTGATGTTTTGGCTCTGCCCTTAGACATAATTATTTAGTTGATCTAAAAGATGACCTGAGATTCAAGATTTTTTAAAACTGTAACCAAAGTTGAGACCCACCGTTCTAGATCTACAATGTGATTACATGATTAGAAAATGACATTCAGCTTTAGGTTTGGAAAAAACTTCTGTTATTGATTGATAAGTGTATAGAATATGTAACATCCATAAGCTCTACCATCTCACATAAAAGCACTTCTCTTTTTCTAAAGACCTTTGACTATACTGTGTGCTTCTCCAACAATCATTTCAGGATCTTAACTATTAATGGTGATGCCTCCATGATTATTTCATCCAATCAATCCATGCATTATATTGTCCTCTCTGAACAATTACCTTTTTTTTTTATTGTATCTTAGGTTCTGGGGTACGTGTGCAGATCATGCAGGATTATTGCATAGATACATACATGGCAAGGTGGTTTGCTGCCTCCTTCCCCCTCCCCCATCACCGATATCTGGCATTTCTCCCCATATTATCCCTCCCCAACCTCCTCACCCCCCATTTTCCCTCCCCTAGCCCCTTCCAACAAACCCCAGTGTGTGATGCTCCCCTCCCTGTGTCCATGTGTTCTCATTATTCAACACCTGCCTATGAGTGAGAACATGTGGTATTTGATTTTCTATTCTTGTGTCAGTTTGCTGAGAATGATGGTTTCCAGATTCATCCATGTCCCTACAGAGGACATGAACTTATCATTTTTTGTGGCTGCATAGTATTCCATGTGTATATGTGTCACATTTTCCTTGTCCAGTCTATCATCGATGGGCATTGGGGTTGGTTCCAGGTCTTTGCTATTGTAAACTGTGCTGCAAAGAACATACATGTGCATGTGTCTTTATAATAGAATGATTTATAATCCTTTGTATATATACCCAGTAATGGGATTGCTGGGTCAAATGGAATTTCTATTTCTAGATCCTTGAGGAATCGCCACACTGTCTTCCACAATGGTTGAACTAATTTACACTCCAAGCAACAGTGTAAAAGTTGAACACTTATCTCTTAAGATTCCAGAAAGTTTGCTACAAAAACAAATTGTAATAATTTTACTAATGATCTCAATCTTCAGAATAAATATGGTGTCGCTTGTCAACCTAAATAACAGAGAGAGGCTCTCAATAAGATATTTATCTAGGAATAGAGCATTGTAACGGGAATATGCAGGCTATAGTAAACTATGTGCATATTCTGGGAGAATATGCAAAGACAAAGGTTTTTAAAAGAAAAAATGAGGAGGATTACATATTAAAAAAAAATAATTAGCCTTGCCTACAAAGATCAGTATCAAGGGTGATCCCAGTCTGAGGTTGGACAGGCAGTTACTGGGCAGATGTTCTCACAGAAGTCTTTTTTATGTGTCAGGTTGCAGCGTCCTTTGTGCAAAGTTGTAGTCTTTGCAGTCTTTTATGATAATTTTTGTTATCAGGCATACAAGCATGAGGACCTTCTCTTTGTGGCCTTCACTGGCTCTATTAGTCAGAGTTTTCTTAAAATAATAGTCATATTTGTGACTCATTTTGATTTGGACAACTTTCACACACTGTTCCTTTCCACTGACACACTCTTCCTTACCCTTCACACAGTTTCTTGTGTTGTTTTAGTACCCTTGAAAACATACTGTAAAGTGTTGATGGAAGATGAATTGAGTAGAAGGGGTGATGATATTTAGTGTCTACTGTTTTTTAGAAAGAGGATTGAATGAAATGTATATGTAAGACCCCCTTCTTTAATATAAAATTTCCAAAGCTGATACTCTGACACCTTGGCTTTTCACACTCTTTCTACATTGAAGAGAATATATATGACTTCTTTTTACATTTAGAATATTCCACTGTCTGTCAAGAGTACATTGGGTTTTCTGAATCTCAATAACTACTTGTTAAATGTTGATGATGGTGAAGGATGAGATACAAATTGTACTTTTTCCTGTGTGTAGGCTCCCTTATTTTGGGGATGTGAAATCCCTTCTGCAGACTTTGAAGAATAGAAAGCTATTTATTCCATCACAAACTCCTGTCATAGATAGGAATCTGTGGGGAAATTTGTTGTCTCTGGAAAGAAAGAACATTGATTAGGAGGACATAAAACTAAATTTATGATTGCTATAAAACATTTTTATTCTTTTAAATATAAAGTGGATAGTAGTTGAATTTTATTTCTGTGGGAGAATTGGGATTTTAAAAACAATATGAAAAACAGAATTCATTTTTTTACAGAAATTACAGATTGGAAAGCTAAGACAAATAAAATATGTATTTATTTTTGGAAATATGCATTTTGAAAATGTGGAGCATTTTATTTTCTTATCCCATGAAAGCTGAGAATGCTAGCATATCTATAAAAAATGGTTCAGGGTATATGTACAAGTTTAGATAGTTTCCCCCTAAATTTCATGTCCTTCCTGAAACCTCAGAGTGTGAACTCCTCTGGAAATTGGGTTGTTGCCTATGCAATTAGTTAAGTTGGAGTGATACAAGAGTCAGGTGAGACTTTAACCCATCATGATTGGTGTTCTCATTAAGAGCGAAGGGAGATAGGAAGATGATGGCCATGTGAGGTGGACACTGGGGTGATGCTGCCAAAAACAAAGGAATGCCTGGGGCTACAGATGCCGGAAGAGGCAAGGGAGAATTCTCCCCCATAGGATTCAAAGGGATCATGGCTCTGGCAACACTTTGATTTTAGACTTCTCGCCTCCCAAAGCTGAGAGAGAATACATTTTTGTTATTTTAAGCCATCCTAGTTTGTGGTACCTCTTTATGGCATCTTAGGAAACTAATACAGTGCCTAATCATAATGTATATATTTTAAAAGTCAGGACAAGTGTCTAAATATTGGGAAGTGAGTTAGTTAATTGTGTTCTATTAATAAAATATTTTATGGCCTATAGATCCAACAAATATGTGTACTATGGAGGTACATGGAAAACTCTTTGCTAATTAATAAATAGCAGTCACCTGGTATGTGCACAATGATTACAATCCTATAAGAACCATATATTGATAACAATAGAAATTTAGAATAAGACCTTTGCTTTTCCAATTGGTAAAATATGGTAAATATTTCTTGTCACTGTTTCTTTTGATAAAAATAATACATATTTGATATTAAAACTTTAGAAAAATTAGTAGTAAAAGTAATTTAACATAAAAGTCACCTTTTAAAACTGACTTAAATTATGATTTGAGCCAATTTGGTTCATGCATGTGACTTAATACATTTTTCTCCTTTGTTATTGATGTTAAGCTAGAACTAGTAGCATATTTTATAAAATGAGACGGCTAGCCCTTTAAAGAATTAGGGCTTGTGGGAGATCTATAGGTTATTTCAACTCCCTAAAATGTTGAACTTCCTGCTGAATAAGCAACAAGGGAGTAAACAACAATAACAAAATAGAATTATGGCCAAGCAATTTAGGAACCAACAGATATAGAAGCTTACAGCTCATTCTACTTGTTTTTGTAGAATCTAAACAATAATTAATACTTCAAACCCACAAAGGAGTGAGATTGGAGGGCTTGGCTTCTGGAGAAATACTTTCAGTGAAAGTTAAGAAGCTGGTAAAACAGCTTATTAAACTAGACCATCCCATATAAATACCATAGTCCAAGTAGTGATGAAATCTTGTTGGAAGCCTCCAAGTGAGATTTCAGAGCCTGGGTCAGTTTTCATTATACAACTGAAGTTGGCTCTTTTTCAGGCCAGCTGACCTCTTTTTGAAAGAGTATGGCCCTTCTGCCTTCTCTAAAAATAAATATTTGCTCCTCTCTCTACAAGGACATTTTTGGAAATCAATTTGTCATCTTGGTGAGTCACAGTGGTATCAATCAATGGCAAGTGTGAAGGAATTAGAATGTAATTTAACTTAATAAGGAATCTGCATTATTGATCATACCCACATGAAATTCAGTTGCTATTTATTTGTAGAGCAAAACAGGAAATAATTATCTAAGCAAACCACTTATTAAGAATCAGTTTACGGGATTATTACATCTATTTCACCAAACCACCAGTTTGGTGAAATGCTTTCTGAATTTTCTAAGATTTTTCTTCCTGGCAACTGGAAAAACATGGATATTTGTGGGAGCCACAGTATGAACAGCCAGGTCAGCTACTTAACAGTTTTCCAGGAAAAATGCCATCGGTGAGAGAAGTAATCAAGGCAGAGGGTACTGTTCTAATTGTAAATTTGGTCTTCTTTCTCTACTTGGGAGGTAATCTGTAGGGCAGTGTTGTGTGATCATCAGTGCAGCCATCTTACGGATTAATCTCAGTAAAATCTCTTTCAGAGATTGTCTTAGAAAATGAAAGTACAGACAAAATAAGTAAAGCACTATAGGAGCAGAAGAGACAAAAATATTCATATACATTTGTACACATTCAGCCTCATTTTCCAACATATAGTAAAGAGTGGTCTCTGAACTTTCCAGTGTGAAAATCTCAATAGGACATTAGTTCTTCAAATGATTTAGACTCTGGACAATTCTTGGTGGGCATATATGTATTCTGGGAGCCCTGGCTGAAACTGTTTGGCCCACAGAAATCTGACAGAGGCGCATGAGTAGGGTTTTTGAATCTAAAAGTTAACAATCCCTCTCTATCCAAAGAGGAATCTAAGCATCATCCAAGAGACATCTAGGTAGAAATGGAATCTCAGAATTAGGGTTCTTGGTGTGAGAATGTATTTTTCATTTGAATAGCCCTAAAAAGAAATCGATTCAAGCCCTTTACCTAATGTTAAAATCATTATTATATTCCTGGTGTTGTTTTCTTCTTTTTCTAACTAGGCTAGATGCTCCCAAGAATACAAAGATAAAGAAGATTGCCTGCACTTGCCCAGATGCCTGGTATGTAATGACCTTACCGATTACTTTTTCCTATTTTAAAGATATTATTGCTTAAGTGATGCTACCTTCTGAAAATGACACTAACTGAAACTTTATGTCTTCCTATGAGGGGTGGTTTTATTTGATTGTCAGTAGAGACTACTTGGAACAGACAATTTGTAGGTTTTACATATTCTCCCAGGCTCATAGAGCATGAAAAGGGCCATTTCCTTCAAGTATTTTGTAACCTGAGGAATTATAATATTTTGTTTTATTGCTAATTTCCAGAAAAGATTGTTCTGGAACACATCTCAGTACTATTAATTTTAGGTCTGAAAATTCCAAATGAAGGTTATTGAAAGCTAAGAAACATAATTTTTAGGCTCTTTCTGAGGTTTGTGGAACTTTTTTGATGTTTGCCTTGTCTGACAGCCTCCATGCAGTGACAAAAGGCAATATATATTCTTTTGACAAAGAAGATTTTAAGTGAATGATGTTACGGATGGGACTTGGTCCTAACTCAGAGCATGTAATTCTCATCTCCAATAATCAAAGAGATAAAAATACCCAGGAAAGGGCATTTTGTCATTTAAGTCACACTTAAGAATCCTCCCGTTTTCTTACTCTAAATAATTATTGAACAATAGTTATTTTCACATTTTTGGCTGTTCGACTATGCAAATCATTGTAAGTAATGAATGTGGATTGACCAAATGATCTGTCCAAAAACTCTGCATTCTTTAGTACTAATGAACACTATAATTATTCTACTATATATATATTTTTTCTATATCCCCTAACCTCAAAACATCCACTTAGAAATATATATGTTATATTTGTTATAACATATATATATATTTGTTATAATATGTATGTTAGCCTGGGATAGCTCTATATCCCCTAACCTCAAAACACCCAAAATATGGATGTTTTGAGGTTAGGGGATATAGAGCTATCCCAGGATAACTAACATTCACACATTGTATGTTGGAAATTTCAAGTTCATCATTAGCTAGTCCTAACCTAAAACATAATGATGACGATAATGAAAATGCCAATTCACATCTGTTAAGGGTATGGACCAAACAATGTGTCTTTCGGGAATTCTTTTAATCTTCCTTCTAGCCTTGAGGAGGCTGAACAATATCTTCAGCAGCAGTAGAGAATTGTACACTTAATTGTTATTTGTTTTCAAGTATAAATGTCACTGAAATAGAGAATATTGAAAATAAAACTAGATTAAAGCTTTAGAAAATATATAATGAATGATCTCATACAACCACTCTTCTAGTCTGTTCTGACTTGCTGCACAGATGCTGTTGAGTGTCCAGGGTTCTGTGGCATATTTGAACTTGTGCCAAATACTGAGGAAATATGATCAAGTGGCTTCCAAGCTAATTTTGGTAAATGAGGACACATTTTAGAAATGCATACTCACTTCATTAAAATAACTGTTTTACATACTTTCCCCTCATTCTACTCTTCTCCATGGACTAACGTATTGTTTGCTTTTTAGATTTGGATGGTAATTCACTAGTTAGATAGCTTATTAAATTTAATGTTGCCAAGGACATTAGTTCTCCTTGACTCAAAATAACAAATAACAATCAACAGGAGTTTAAACTTGAGAAACTTGAGTGACTGTCACACACTATTAATTCACTATGCCACCACTCTCCTGACTACTTTCTAAGTATTATTCAGTTTATTACTCACAGCAATCCCATGAGGTAGATTCTATCACTATTGATGTTTTGTAGCTAGGGAAACAGAGTCTCAAAGAACTTAAGTAACTAACCAAAGGTCCCAAAGCAAGTAAAATGTGGAGATCCAGTACTTGCAATCAATTCTGCTTAATATCTGAGTCTAAAACCTAACCTCTATGTGATATCACATCTTTGAAAGCAGTACATGTAGCTCTTGATGTCTCTGGATGGTCTTTGCTATGGTGTCTTGTTTGCTTTTTCATGGTATCACTATCTTCTCTCATGTTACTGATGATATCAGCAATAACTTCTTTAGAGTTGTCGTTCCCTTGTACAACCTGTTTCTTTTAGTTTACTCTTTTCTGGTTGTTTTTGTCTCTAGCTTCCACGTTACAGGAGAGGTTTTCAACACTAGGTATGATCAGAATCACTGAGGGAGCTTTTTAAAAATGCTGATGCTTAGGCCACAACAGACAAGCAAACCTCTGCTATTGGGATGTGTTTCTTCATGGCTTGCCAGTTGATTCTAATGTTCACATTGGGGCAATCCTTGGATGTCTATATGTCTGTATTTAAGATGTCTATATGTCTTTAGTAGAAGACTAAAAAGCTAATTGGGAAACAGGCCCAGATGGCTTAATTGGTGAAATCTATTTAGCACTTAAAAACAATACAAATTTTACACACAATCTTTCAAAAAGTGGAGAATGATACCCCCAATCAACTCTTTTCATGAAGTCAATAACACCTTGATACCAAGGCCAGACAGAAACATTAAAAATACACACTTAAAGAGACATAAATATAAATATTTAAAATTTTTTATTTAAAAATGAAAAATATTTAAAATTCAGATATTTAAATAAATACCTTAAAGAGACATAAATATAAATTTAAAAAGATATAAAAAATAAAATGTATAAAAATATATAAATAAAAAAGATATAAATACACACACATCAATATTCCTCATGAACACAGACTTAAAGATTCTTAATTAAATGTTAGCAAATAAGTTCTAGGAATGCCAAGTTGATTTCACATTCAAAAACCAATCAAGTAATTCACCACATTAAAGATTATTTTAATAGACATAAAAAGAGTTTGAAAAAATTAAATATCCATTTATGATAAAACATTTCATCAAATTATAAACAAAAGGAATTTCCTTCATCTGAGAAAGGCCATATATGAAAAATATATAGCTAACATCATATTTAATGTTGAAAGATCAAATACTTATTCTCCAAGGTCAGCAACAAAACAAGGATGCTGACTTTTACCACTTATGTTTAATGTAGTCCTGGCCTTTGCAATCAGGCAAGAAAGAAAATAAAGATTGGAAAGAAGGCAAAACTATCTCTATTCACAGATGATATGATTGATTATGTAGAATATTCTAACAAAGCTTCAAACAACACTGTTCACAATTGTTAAGCTAACTTAGGAAGGTCACAGACTATAAGGTAAATATACAAAAATCAATTGCTTGCTTATACACTAAAAGCTAACTGTAAACTCTTGGTATGAGAGTGGGGCCCACTGACATTTAGTTTCAGTTTAGGATAGTTAACTAGGTTGTGTGTTGGGGCAACCCAATGTCATTATTTTATATGTTTACTCATGGGCCGGTCAGATTCCTCTGAGGAATGTTTTCCAATCACCTGCCTGCAGGATAAAAGTCTGGCTGCCAGTATCCTAAAGATTGTGAAATTCAGCATTCAGTAAGCACATGTTCAGTTAATGCCCATTTTTGGTTCAAAAATTATACTGTCATGTATGTCTGGCGTTCCCTGGTCAAAGTCCTTCCATTTGCCCTCTCCAGAAACTAAACTTAGTCTTTTGCTAGGGTAAAGGAAGAGCTTTCACTCAGTAGCATGCGATAGTGAAGAAGTTTTGAGAAAGCACCTACTTCTTACAGTGCTTTTACCCAACCATTTTTCTTTTAAGTTCCTATTCCTTCACCCTCTTCCAAAAGCACCTGTTGCTGCTTGTCTTTGAGTCTTTTGAGAGTTCTGTAGCATGGAGCAGGTTTGGTTTTCAGTGTTTCCTGTTGCTGACTCAGGATTTAGGCCTACTGAATTGATATTTGCTTATCTGCCCACTTTCTAGCTTACAGAATGTTTATTGCTATTCTCTCTTCCTCTGTTTTCCCATCCTCATACGTCTTTGGAAAAAGTCTCCTTTCCATCTTTTTCGTGAAATACCAAATGGATAGTTCATGTGAAACTGAAGTATCAAGATGGCTGGCTGATGTATAGGAATGGCATTTTATAAAAAAATAAGTTATATGTTTTCTTATAGTAATACATTATATAAGGAAAGAATAATTGAGCATATATTTGTAGAATTGAGAGTAATAGTGTTTTAGTTGGAAAATTCCATTTTGGACTAGACAATTTTATTATCTCTATTTAAAACAACTCCATTAAAAAAAAAAAAAAACCAAATAATTAACTGCTTTGCTCAATGTCAGTGAGGTACTTTTTACATAATTCTGTCTCTTATATACCATGCATGTATACCTTACATTTTCATGGTAGTTT
The DNA here is from genome assembly GCF_009761245.1 of Sapajus apella. Lineage (NCBI taxonomy): Eukaryota > Metazoa > Chordata > Mammalia > Primates > Cebidae > Sapajus > Sapajus apella. The sequence goes on from NW_022436944.1 coordinate 44,635,855, forward strand.
GAAAGAATTTTGGTATAATTGTAGCCGTGGCCCCAAGGAAGTAAAAAACTACATTTTACATGCAGTGGTAATTAATTCAACAAATCTTAATTAAGTACTTACCATGAGGTAGGCACTGTTCCTGCTGCTGAAATTGGACAAGTAAACAAAATAGACCCAGATCCCTGTCCCTCTGAGGATTCTATTCTAGTCAGTAGACTTCTGGTATTAAAATGAGCTTAAGGGCACCATAAAAGCTCCTTCACTGATTTCTGTGGAACAGGTTCTCTGTGTTTATACATACGTGCATTTCTTATTATGGTATTGCTGTCTGTGTTCTTGACTTCTGTAGTAGATATGAGTGGCAAATTGGATTATGATTTAACTACTTTGCTTTGTTATTGCTATTGTTTGTTCATTATAGCATCTCTTTCTAAAGATGATTTAAAACAGATTTTCAAGATATATAATGTGTCAGAACAAGCCAAAGTCAGAGAACTGAAGTAGAGCGAGAATATGAGTATGAAAATGGAATGAAGCTGAATGACCACAGTGTACAAAATACATGTCCTGAAGCCCTACTCCTTGCCAAGATGACACGTTTTTCTCTGTGTTTTCTGCAGGCATCTTAAAGATGAAAACATGATCAGTTTTCATAAATTAAAAAAATCAGCAGAGATTTAGTGATATAAAAATACAGAAAGTTCTCCTGTGGATCTTCATGAGGAGATCTTTGCTGGGAAATGTAGCAAAAAATATTATTACAAAAAGTACAACCACCAGTTCCACTTGACTATTTCTTCTACATCCCTCCTAGAGTCCAACTACATCAGCACAAAGCATAATTTAGAGAGTTATTATACTAGATATCTAAATTAAGAAAATTTGAAGCCAGGCACAGTGGCTCACACTTGTAACCCCAGCACTTAGGGAGGCCGAAGTGGGAGGATTGCTTGTGCCCAGGAGTTCAGGACCAGCCTGGGCAAAACAGGGAGTCCCGATCTCGATAAAATAAAAATTTAAAAGTGTAGCTGGGCATGGTGGCACGTGCCTGTGGTCCTAGCTACTTACCAAGGTGAAGTGAGAGGGTTGCTTGAGGGCAGGGTTTCAAGGCTGCTGTGAGCCACAGTCATACCACTGCGCTCCAGCCTGGGTGGCAGAGTGAGATCCTGTCTTTATAAAAATAATTAGAAAATCCCAAATATATTCACTTGAAAAATATGTGAGTTTTGCATTCTCCATGTAGTTATAATAAATCTACTAACATTTGCAACTTATCAAATACTTCCATATGCATTTTCTTCCGAGACAACTTTCAGGCAGCTACCATCATCATCTTCATTTAACACTGAGAGAATCATATGTATTAAGTAACTAATCCAAGATCATTAACCAAGGAGTGGAAAAACCAATATCAGAATAAGGTTTTTCATCTCTAAAACTTGTCTTTTTAACAGCATGCCAATCTACTATTTTACTATATCTAGATGGCCAAGAAAGTGCTAACATATATAGTTTAAAAAAAAAACAACCTTTTAAATTGGGTTGGAACAGATAAACTCTAGAAGGGCATACAGTACACTAGTAAGCGTCTAGATTGATAATATTTTCATATGTAAATGCCTACATAAAAACCATCTAAGTCAAGATGCAAACTATTTCCAGCATCCCAGAAGTTTCGCTTGTGTCCCTTCTTGGTCAACATCCATCCTTCAAGAGATAATCAGTATCCTGGTTTATATTACTTTTGATTTGTTTTGTAAGTTCTTGACCTTCATATCAGTGGAATAATATTGTATATGCTCTTTTGTTTCTGGCTTCTTTTGCTCATTAAAATGTCTGTGAGAATCATCTGTGATGTTGCATGTATCAGTAGTTGGTTTTTTTTTTATTTTTATTTTTAAGTTGTTCCTGTTTAAGCTTTTATTCCAGTTTCTCTTGCACAGACATTAACACGCATGTTTGTCTTTTTATTTTGTTTACTGCCACTCAACTGTATGTTCTAGTAAGGCCTGATACAGATGTTACTTGATGTTATTTATTAGATACTGAGGTCAGACAATCCAAGGCCGTCATTATACTAAAATTAAAATTATTTATGGAAGTTCATAGTCACTTCCAGGATTGGTTTTACCTCCTACATGGGAACATGTTCAAGAAAGCCAGGACGGGCTTACTGGTCTGACTCAACTCTTCCCATTCATCAATCCCTATTCACCAGTAGCACAGAAAAGTTCTTTAACAAAGCATTACACATAACACCTCTACCAAACTAAACATAAACTTTTTTTTATAGTTAAATGCAGAAAGTCATTTTTTTTCCCACCCCTTTCCTCCTTTTACATGGCAAGTAAAGCTCACTGGCCTGGGAGTTGCTTCTATTTGCCAACCTTTGGCCAGTGAAGAGGATTCAGAGAAAAGAATACAACTGTCAATCAGGAAAAGGAAGGGCAATAAAGGAAAATAATTAGGCTGTAGCCTCAGTTGTGCATTTTTAAAAACCCCAAATAAATCTCAAATTGTCAAACCAGTAGTGATTCCCCATTCCTGCCTAATGCCCCCTGAGCTTCAAATCTGCTGTCGCTCCAGGCAACCATTAACCTACTTTCTGTCTCTATACAGACTTGCCTGTTCTGGATATTTCACGTAAATTGAATCATAATATGTGGTCCTTTGTGACTGGCTTCTTTCACTTAGCATAATACTTTCAAGGTTTATCCTTTCTGTAGCATGCATCAGTATTTCATTATTTTCTGTTGCTGAATGATACTCTACTTTATGAATATATTATATTTTATTTATGCATTCATCAGTTGAGGGACATTTGAGTTGTTTCTACTTTTTGGCTATTATAAATTATGTTGCTATGCACATACTTCCAGAAACTTTTGTGTGAAAATATGTTCTAATTTTTGTAGGCTCTATACCTAGGAGTGCAACTGCCAGGTTATTATCTATGTTTAACATTTTTATGAATTGCCAAACTGTTTTCTATGATTTCACCATTGTACTTTCACACTAGCAATTTACAAGAATTTCAGCTTCTCCAAATCCTCACCAATACTAGCTGTTGTCCATATGATTTGGTTATAGCCATGCTAGTGGGTATGAAGTGATAGCTCATTGGGTTTTGATTTGTATTTTCCTAATAACTAATGATGTTGAGCATTCTTCCATGTGTTTATTATTGCCTATTTATATAGCTTCTTTGAAGAAATGCTCCCGAAAATTACTATTGCCTGTTCGTATAGGTTATTTGAAGAAATGTTAACTTAAATCTTTCCCAAGGTTACAAAGATTTACTCTGATATTTTCTTCTAGGAGTTTTACAGTTTTAGTTATTAGATTTACGTATATGACCTGTTTTGAGTTAGCTTTGGTGCAAGGTGTGAAGTAGAGGTCCAAATTTCCTTATGCATGTAGATAACAAAATTTACAGACAACAATTACTGGAAAGATATTTTTTTTCCCATTGATTTATCATGGCACCCTTCTTGAAAATCAATTGACCATAAAATATGAAGGTTTATCTCTGACCTTTTAATTCTGTTTCATTGATTTTTATATATTTTTATGCCAGTACAACACTGTCTTGATTACTCTAGCTTTGTAGTAGGTTTTGAAATCAGGAAATGCACGTTTTTAACTTTATTCTTTTTTGAGATAGTTTTAGCTACATTGGGTCTCTTTTATTTCCATATGAATGATAAGACCAAACTGTCAATGTTTTCAAAAAAAAGGCAGCTAGAACTTTAATAGGGTTTGCATTGAATCTGTAGATCAGTTTTGGGAATATTTACATCTTAATAATGTTAAGTCTTCTGATCTGTGAACATATGCTGTCTTTACACTTATTTGGATCTTATTTCATTTCCTTTAACAATGTTTTTAGTTTTCACTATATGTATCTTGCATTTTTTTTCTGTGAAATTTATATTTTGGTATTTTGTTTTATTCCTTTTGGTGTTATTTCAAATAAGATTGTTTTCCTAATTTCATTTTTGGATGGTTCATTGCTATTATTTGAAAGTACTATTGATTTTTAAAAGCATTTATCTTGTATCCAGTCACATTATATATTTTTTTTTATAATTAATTCTTTTTATTCAGCACAATATTCCATTATCCTTTTTCCTATTAAGGGACATTTAGAGTCGTCCCAGTTTTTGGACATTCTGAATAATTCTAATATGAACAGCCTTGAACATTTTTTTGTGGACATAGATACTAACTTATGAATATATACCTTTTAGTGAAATATCTGCATTATAGGCATTTGTTTAGCTTTAGTAAACATTGAAAGTCATTTTAGATGATTTGCCTTTGTTTCTGTACTTTGGCTGTATCAACAGTTTGAATTAATTCACAGTGACTTCTATTTGTCTTCATTAGTGATTGATTGGTATTTGTCAAAATTGAGAAAAGGAAAAACACTCCAAAAGACTGGATTAATATGGTGGGTCTTAAGATGTGACATCGATAGAAGGGTAAAATGAAGAATCAGAATAAGGAGAGGAGAATGTATAGCAAAAAAACCCATATTCAGTAGATTTTATTTTTCTAGCATAAACATAGAAAGTAAAAATTGAAAATTATTTTTCAGGGTGAGAAAGCCTGATTTAGTGGTCATTTATAGAAATGGTTAAAACAGAAATAATGTACCAGCTCCTTCCTATCTGCCTAGTTTTAAAGGGCTGCCCTTTCCTCTACTTCGTAGCTATGTCTTACCTGAATTTGTCTTAAAATACTGCATGAGAAGTAGTTAAAGCACAAAGTAATTAAACTTAAATGTAAAGAAATGATTTAAATCACTTTAGAGAAGCTATTTTCCCCACACTGTACTTTCTTTATGATAAAAGGAATCAGAAATATGTAAAAAATTAATTCTTCCATTAACCAAAGAATGGCAGTGAGGTTAACTTTTTCTTGTTTGAACAAAATCCTAACCTGTTCGGGAGAACCTTGAATAGGTTGCCCAAGATCTTTTTACATGGGAGTATAAAGAAAAAAACATGAAAATGTATTTAAACTTTAATTTAACTAAAAATAGGTAAAACTATACATTTCAACATTGGCAGGATTTCGGCTCCTAATGAGAAATGAAAAGGAAGCCAAATTTGAAGAAAAATGGTTAAGCATATTTAAAGTTTGAGTAGTTTATTTTGTGGGCACTTTATAGAACATTTTGATTTAGTATTTTTGGATACAGATGATGGATTATAAAGTTCTTTCTTTTAAAAGTCAACATAGTTAACACTGTAAAAGTTTAAAAGTTTTTTGAGTGTAAGGGCCTTATTTTTATTAACATCATTTTTATTTTTCTATATATCTTTTCTTAACATTTTGTTTGGTTATTTCAGTATACGTGTTTATGACTTTTTCAATACGTTGAATCTATAGTTTTGTCACCCTCCTCACTTTCCAAAGACATCTCTAGGCTCTTTATTGCACCTGGTCAGTGGAGATGCCTGGGTTTGAAACTCTACTCTTGAACCAATGCTTCCATTCACCTCTCCTATTGCTACTCTTACAGAACCTGTTCTCTCTCATTAAAAACCCTCCCTGTTCCAGCCCTAGTGTGGAAGGTGGCTGTAGTCATGGTGATGTTTCAGCAGATGAGAACGAATGTGGGCAAGTTGCTCAACAATATCCAGAGGTATAATTCTGAGAACCTGGCTACCCTAGAGAGCTATGTGGAGATGCAGGCCAAGGAGAATGCCTATGGTTTAGAAGCCAACTTGGCTGTCCTGAAGCTGTACTAGTTTAGCCCAGCCTTCTTTCAGACCACGGTCACTGCCCAGATGCTACTGAAGGCCCTTACCAACTTATGCCACCCCTACTTCAGCCCGTTCAAGTACAGGGTCATCCGAACACATCAAGAAAAGCAGCCGATCTGACAGACTTTGTACCTGGGGGATCTGCTGGAGACTTGACACTTCCAGGCCTTCTGGCAAGCTCTGGATGAAAACATGACCCTTATAGAAGGTATAAGTAGCTTTAAAGGCTGTTAGAAAATTTGTCTGCCATGTCATGGATATCACTCAACCAGCACATTTACTGCTGGCTGCTGGCTCAGATGCTCTGGGATTTGACAGCCAGCCAGCTGAATGTATGGATGAGAAAATATGGCTGAAGCGCCAATGAATGAGTCAGGGCAGATCTTCATCTGTAGCCAAGAAGAAAGTAGGAAGCCTAAGAACATTGTGGAGAAGATCGACTTTGAAAGTGTATCCAGCATCATGGTCCCCTCCCAGTAACTGCAGGTGTTTAATAAAGATTTGGTGAATCAGGGAAAACAAACAAACCAAAAAACCCCTCCTTTTCTTATTTCCCAATCCTCTGGTATCTACCAGAGCCTTTCTACTTTTTTTTTGTAAAACATTATAATTAATATTCTTGATAGCATCACAGAAATAATTTCTCCTTTGACTTTCTAGCTTGTGAGCTTTGCTGATTCCGAACTTTTGGTGAACACCAAAATCTGTTTCTTCAGTTGTCACTTCCGGAGACTAAATTTTCCTGGAGGAAGTCACATAATAATTTCAGTTGGCTGAGTATTCTAGAAGGAAGCCGTATGACCTTTCTGATTGACTTCTGTACATAGAGCCTCAGCGTTCTCATAGAGCCACAATTCACCTGACACTTCGTTCACTTCCCTCTTAGAGCATGGGCTATGGACATTTTCCAATTTCAACTCCTAATTTCTACCTGGGTCCCCTCTGTACTTTTCCAAAATAAAGCAATTTGTCAACCTGCCTCTTGTCTTTCTTCAAATCTCTTTACCCCTTCTCCCATTCTTTCCCTTCTATAATTGCCCCTTTTTCCTTCCAAAATGAGTTCCCACGTAGGTGCCTTTGATCCCATCTGCATGTTTGCAATCCTGCCTCATCATATACCTTTCTTTCAGGGTCAATTTCTTGAATTCATTTCTTTCTTTCTTTCTTTTTTTTTTTTTTTTTTTTTTTTTTTTGGTAGAAAGTGATTTATTTAAAGAGAGAGAAACAGGAGAAGGAGAGAGAAATAAACAGCTAACTCTCACACTGAGTGAGAGAATCCAGATAAATGGAATCCAGAAGAGGAAAGCAGCTTCCACACTGAGTGGAAGGAATAGAGAGAGATAGAGAGAGATGGAGTTTAGGAGGAGAAGAGAGGCTTACATGAAGGGAGTGTTTGTGGAGGGGGACTCCAGAGGGAAAATCCAGGATAGAGAAAAATAGCTTCCACAAGCACAGGAGTGTTTGTGGAAGGGATATAAACATGGAGTCCGGAACTCATATATTTCACAAAGAAAATATTTCTTTCTGTAAGCCAGTAGGTTTCAATTGGAGGTGACTTTACTTCTTAGACAGTATTTGGCAATGTCTACAGATACTTTTGGTTGTCACAGCTGGTATGGGGGAGGTGTTACTGTCCTCTGATAGGTAGAGGCCAGGGATCTGTTCCACATCTTCATAGGGAAGATCCTTCTAACAAAAAATTATCCAGCTCAAATGTCATAGTTCCATGGTAGAAGAACCCTGCACTAAACCTGAATCAAGCCCAAATTTTGCTTCTCCAAACAATTTAAATAATATGTTTTTATGACTGTGTTTATTTCTTTGAGTTCCTCATTTATCTCCCACTTTTACACTACCAAACTCATAGAGTAGAAGTCACCATTTCCGGCTTAATGTCATTATTTTCCACTCATATCACTGAAAACCACATAATAATGATAAAAATTGCTGCCCACCAGAAATCATTAAGGTCCTTAATAGACTCAACTTTTTCTCCTGGGCACTTCACAATGACCTAGGGAGTGAAGAAAGCAGATGGGAACACATCCCAACTTGTGAATGAATTACTAGTAACAGGAGCCTAAGAGCTTGAACTTAGATACTTATTTATTTATATTCATTTATTTATTTTGAGATTGTGTTGCTCTGTTGCCCAGGCTGGAGTGCAGTGGCGCAATCTTGGCTCACTGCAACCTCTGCCTCCCAGGTTCAAGCAATTCTCCTGCCTCAGGCTCCTGAATAACTGGTATTGCCCAGCTTATTTATTTATTTATTTGCATTTTTAGTAGAGATGAGCTTTTGCCATGTGGGCCAGGCTGGTTTCGAACTCCTGACCTCAGGCAATCCACTCCCTTCAGCCTCCTGAAGTGCTGGGATAACAGGCATGAGCCACTGTGCTCAGCCTAGATACTTACTTAAACATTTGTTAAGGTGGCTAAAAAATTATTCTTGCTGATTTTTTTGTGCTGAGAAATCCTCAACAGTGGCTTCTTGAAACCAATATTCTTGAAGACACATTTAAAATCCAATTGTGGAAAATAATTTTCTAAAATACATGGTGTTTTTCAGGAATAATAGAATTGATTAAAAAATAGTCATGCTGCTTGTACAGATAAGGCCACACTTGAAAGGCTATGTTGTGGGTGTGGTTCTCTTACTCAGGGCACCATGTTTTTTGAAAATGTTAACAAATGCTGCACTCTTTACAAAGACACCTTGCTCCAAACATTTCCTTCCCAGTTTTCAGTGTTTAATAGGATATTTGAATACATTAAAAAAAAAATTTTTAGTAACATGGGAAATAACCCTAAATTATTTCTCGCCCGTTACTCACATAGACAGTTGGAGGAGTTGCTCAGAATACCCTGCACTCAGAAATGAATTCTTATTTCCCTTCTTACAGGAAAAATGATGAAGCATCACAGGGCAAAATCTCAGACAGAGGGCTTTGTCTTGATAAAGAGTAGCTTGCAAAGTTAGACTTTTCTTTCACAGATTTTAGTTTTTTATTTTCAGCTCTATCTAGAAACTAGTCTCCTACAAATCAAACTCTGCAATGAAAATGAAACTTTTGATGAAAAGAGGGACTCTGAGGTTTGATGCATTCGTTCTTATAAAAATTAATCATCAACTTACTTGTTTTTACTAAAAAAAAGGCCTTTGAGAGTATTCCCTTAAGGAAATAAGGAGACTTACCAGAGACTCAGAGACCTTTTCTGTCCACTTTATGACCCAAGTGTTATGGGCTCTTACTGAGAAGAGACTGTAAAATTTTATTAAAAGTAACCTGAACATAAACAATCAAATTCTATTACATTCCATTTTTTAAAAACAGGCAGTCAATATAACAGCATCTTATTTATTCACCAATGATATACGTAGGAAAAACTTTGAGGATGAGGGGCCCAACTAAGTTGGTGGAAGAATCTTGAGAGTAGATGTATGAGCTTGGACTTATATCAAGATAGGAGTCAAACCTTAATTCTAAAAGTGACAAATACCATTAGTATTGGTAGATTTGTATAATTTTCCCACATATAGAAATGATTTAATTTCACAATCTCATCTTCTAGAAAATTGGCACATAACTCTTTGTACTGTTTTCAAGGAATTTGTTCAGAAAGTGAGAACATGTATTATGAATGCCTTCAAGTCATTTACCATAGCTATCCAAAGAAGGAATGATAAAATTTATAGATGACAATTTCAGTTCTCTCTAAATTATTCATTTTTAAAAATTCAAAATCAAGATAAAGAAGAAAATAGCTAAAGAATCCAACAGAATTCTTCTTTGACAGTAATTGGAAACCAGTGATTGGAAGCAGTTGGTGCAATATGTTCTACAAAGGGCTTTTTTAATTTTATTTTTTTGGTTGCTTTCAGAGCTCTTCACCCTTTCAATGCTGCTTAAAGAAATGCAAGTGCCAAAAATGGTGCTGAAGAACTTTCCTAGCTGAACGGAAAAGTTTTGAAAAGGGAGCTGCATTTTTAATAGACTAAATTGTATCTTATTCAAATTTTAGGAAAGAATCCTTTCATTGTGAGTTTCTTTCTTTTTTTTTTTTTCTTTTTTTCCTGACAATAAGAAATGACTCTAGAAGAAAATACAATCTATGAGCATGAATCAAGGATTTTCTTGCCACCCCTGCCTGGTTCTCTGTAGGGCTAAAGTTATAGACACATGACAAAAGGTACTCTTCCCCACCCTCATAATGAGCAGCCAAGCTCTTACTCTTACTGCTCTTTTTTTCTGGGGACTAGAGGCAAAGAGTACAACTTACAGGCTAGCACAACTTTCTTCCATCCTGAGCATCTCCCTACTCCACATCCTGCTATGTTTTGGCAGATACAGCTTCAATACGATTGTAAAGATGCTAGGCACCCCGTTGAAATCCCAGAAAAGCAGAATTATGCAAGAGAATGTCACTCATTTTGGTTTTTACCCCAGATCTGTGGGGGAAAATGGAAAAAGAATGAAGTCTCCTACTCTATTTTTTCCATTCTTTTAAATAAGGGATTCTGTCTTACTTAAGGGCAAAGCGTCATTGGGCCATCTGGATTTTCTTCAACTAGTTCCATTAGCCTTATAGCTAGAAACACATTCCAAATGTTGGCCTTAGATAAGTTGTATTAATTTTCAGCATTGTCATAAGATCTCTGGAACTTCAAAGATATTTGAGTTGGAAAGCAAAGAGGCTAACTCTTAACTCAACACGCTTTTAAATGAAAAAACCCAACTTTACCAGCTTTCACATTAAATAAATTTATGTCTTTTGGCTACACACACACAAATCCACCAAATATTGAGTGCTGAAATTGGAATTTTCATGAGCATTTAAATGAGATCCATATTTTCAATCATGACTATTTTTCCCTTTTTCATGGGTGTGTCATCAATACTGTGAAAACCCTGAAGGAGAAATAAATGGAGAAGCATGCCAGAATCGCATGTGATGTTGAAATGGGTCTGAATACTTTTCAAGATTTCACTATTCCTTTTTCTTATATTTATCCCAAGAGTATAAAAGTTCAGTGAAATGCCCTGGGGATAAACTCTTTTATGTTTTTGATCTATAGCAGTTTTTTGTAATTTTGTATAATGTGGCAATCTAATACAAATTAATATTTCCATAGTTTTCCAGTGTTGATAATAAACAATACAAAAATGTTCTAACTTAAGTTTGAGACAGAGTTTTAAACCAAAAAAAGTTACCTTCTTAATGGCCATTGATTATCTTTATAAATTCTTATAGTCAGGTCTTACCTTGTTGTAATCACTAAAAATATATGTTTTAAGAACATAGACTCAGGAGCTAGGCACTGTTACTTAACCATGAGTAAATATTTAAGATTGCTAAGCCTTAGCTTTCTAATATGATTAGATGTAAAATGTAAATTGTAACAGCTTTCTAATATGATTAGATGTAAACTGTAAATTGTAATATCTACCTTATGGGTTTCAAGTGACATTTACAAGATTATATAGCATCGTGTTAACAAAAAATGAATATTTCTTAAAAGCTGATTATTGTTAAGTGTTATTGTCCTTAGGAATTATACCAAAGACTAATGAAGTTTTCTTCTGATTGCATGTCTTCTAGAATATATATTTTAAAAATCAAATTATAGTGCATACTAATAAGCTACTTATATACTAAATCTCATAAGTGAAAAAAGCTAAACCTGACTCATTTTGTTGGGGATGGTTTTGAAGGAGACTTAAAAAATCATAAAATAGTGCCTGCACTTGGAATCTTAGATAATGATGACCAAATTACATTGTGAGTGTTATTTGTCTTATATTAAGAATGGATGCACATATAGCTTTTGGAAATATGGAATCAATAACTATGAAAAGATATCTTTTCATCCTAAGATAATTTGGACTATACAATACAGGTTATTAAAAAATGAAGTTGGGATTGTGTCCTTTGAGGAATTTTAAACATCTAGTGTCCACTGGGTGTGGTGGCTCATACCTGTAGTCTCAGTGACCCTTGAAGCTGAGGCTGAGGCAGGAGGAAGGGTTGAGCCCAGGAGTTTTAGGCTGCAGTGAGCTATGATCACACCACTGCATGCCAGCTGGGTGATAGACTGATAGATACTCTGTCTCGAAAAAAAAAAGTTTTAAAACCCCAATTAAAAAATGGGCAAAATACCTGTATAGATATTTCTCCAAGGAAGACATAAAAATGGACAATGGGTATATGAAATATGTCATATTACTCAATATCATTAATCATCAGGGAAATGCAAATCAAAATGACTATGAGGTATCACCTCACACCTGTTAGGATGTCTACTATCAAAAAGTCAAAATATAATAAATGTTGGAAAGAGTGCAGAGAAAAAGGAACCCTAGTACACTGTTGGTGGGAATGTAGTTTGGTACGGCCACTAAGGAAAACAGTCTAGAGGTTTCTAAAGATATTAAAAACAGAACTACCACATGACCCAGCAATCCTGGACTACTGTTTTTACTCAGTAAAATCCAAAGTTCATACAGGGACTTATGAGGCCCAATGTGATCTACAGCCTCTTCTTTCTCCCTGTCCCCATACATTCATTTATTCAGCAAATATTTGTTTAGTGTTTACTATATATTAGACAGTGTCTCTTCTGCTGAAGATGCAGCAGTAAAAGCAGAAAAAAAAATACCTGCCCTATGGAATACCCACTAGCTTACTCTTCTCCATCTTCATGGAAAATTCTAAGCACACTCCCATTATCAGGCCTTTGCACCTGCTGTTCTCTCTATTTGGGAAACATCTTCCCCTGATATCTACATGGCTTGCTCTCTCACTTCATTTAATTCTTTATACTCAAATATCGCCTTCCCAAAGTCTATTTCTTGGTTTTCCCATATAAAATAGTAGCCATCCCCACACCACAATTCCTTCCTTCTGTTCTCTTCCTAATATTTGTTACCATGTGACAAACTATACATTTAATTGCTTGCTTGTTTCTTACCTGGCTTTTTCCACTAGAACAGAGGCACTATGAGGGCAGGCCTGAGAATGTTATTCAGTGTGAATCATAGTAGGCATTCAATAGGTGCTTGCTGATGAGTTTTTAGATCCAATATAAGTTCTGTTTTAAAAAAAAACCCAGATGACTCCTCACCAATTATAAGTCCCCTACATATATGTATATTTTATTTATCTATACTGTTCAGCTGTGTACACTAGATAGTATGTGGGGACTTGGCTCTTTCTTTCAAGGTTGAATACTTTCTAATCTATTTTAAACCATAGTAGCATAATGAGGGAGGCAGCAGAAACCCTACTCTGTGATTCTACAGAACAATTAAAAGCCTCCTTTCAACTTCACTAGGAGAAAAATTACATGGAAGAAGGACCTTGAGTCATCATCTTTAGATTATACAATTTTCATATTCATGCATTACTCTCACTCCTAATTTATTCTGTTAGGCAATGAAGCAGCAAATGTTGGTTTACTTTAATTAAAAAGCTACTCAAATTAAACCAACATCATTTAAAGTTACATTAAATGAGCCATTATACATCGTGTAGTAATTACAACTATGCAAATATAATAGAGAACAGGACAGAATTAAAAGAAATTGTCACTGATGATACCCAAATTGATCAATTTAGGCACAAAACACCACTTATTTGTTATCCACAAATTTAGATAATGCGTTGATATGCTATGATGCTTAGGTAGACAGATAAATTTCATTTTTTCCACTTTTCACTTTCAAGTTATGTAGGATTTTGAGCTATTAAAACAATGCTAGCTCAAAAAAAAAGAATATATAATAATTGATGCTGAGTTTTTCTGGTAGATTTAAAACAATATAAAATAAATTGCAGTTGGCCTTTGAACAACATGAGTTTTAACTGCATGATCCACTTTTATCCAGCTTTCTTCCACCTCTGCTCCCCCTGAGACAGGAAGACCAATCCTACTCTTCCTCCTCCTCCCCAGCCTACTCAACAATGACAACCTTAATGATGATTCACTTCCGCTTAATGAAAAATATATTTTCTCTTCCTTATGATTTTCTTAACATTTTTCCCCAGCTTACTTAATTGTAAGAATACAGTGTATAATACATGTAACATGTAAAATATGTGTTAATTGACAGTTTATGTTATTAGTAAGACTTCTGGTCAATGGTAGGCTATTAGTAGATAAGTTTTTGGGAAGTCAAAAGTTAAACACAGATGTTCAACTGTATGCAGGATCATCGCTCCTAAATCCTTACGTTATTCAGGTTCAATTGTATATCATTAACCATGATGGAAATAGTAGTAAGATTAATGATTTAATAAAGAGCTTACCAAACTAAGGCTGTGATATTAATCTCTCTTGCTGCCCATTTGTATTCAGCCAGAGAGCCAGTATGGTATTACATTTCTGAATGGTCAAAAAAAGTCAAATAATGAAATATTTCTTTTGGTTTTATTCGTTTTTTTTTTTTTTTTTTTTTTTTTTTTTTGAGACGAGTCTCGCTCTGTTGCCCAGGCTGGAGTGCAGTGGCACAATCTCAACTCATCGCAACCTCTGCCTCCCAGGCTCAAGCGATTCTCCTGCCTCAGCCTTCCAAGTAGCTGGGATTACAGGCATGCACCACCATGCATGGCTAATTTTTGTATTTTCAGTAGAGACAGGGTTTTACCATGTTAGCCAGGCTGGTCTTGAACTCCCGACCCCAAGTGATCCGTCCACCTTGGCCTCCCAAACTGCTGGGATTACTGGCGTGAGCCACTGTGCCCAGCGAAATAATATTTCTTGACATGTGAAAGTTATATAAAATTCAAATTCAGTGTCTGTAAGTTGTTTTATTGGAGCAAAGCTACAACTGTTTGTTTGCACATTGTCTATGGCTGCTTTCATTCTAAAGCAGAGTTGAATAGTTGAAAGAGAGATCATATGGCCTACGAAGTGTAAAAAATAAACAATCTAGACCATTTCAGAAAACAAGTTTTCTGACTCGATATATTAATTCCAAGAAGTTTGTGTAGACTATGTACATCAGAATTAACTGAAGGAGAAAAGTTAAGTGCAAATTTTTCCTCTTTCTCTTAGACATTCTTATTCAATGACTCCAGAGCAGTTTCAGGGCTCAGCCTCTGGGATTATCAGAATCTGCAGGGAAGTTCAGGGCATCAGTAGGTTTGGGAATCACAGACTCACTGTGTATAGAGTGCTTCAATTTGCCCTTCTAGTATGCCAGTACTTCCTGGTTCGTCATTTCTTATTCATTTTGCATATAAATGTAAATGATATTCGAAGAAAGCTGACTCTCATTAATAATGACAATACATTTTTCTCAGAACCTGTTTTGTTTATATCCTTAGAATATTTTTAGTTACATCTTTAGGTTAATATGTTTATTTAAATAGGCTAACATAATTTAAAGAGACAAAATCCATAATGTGATGTTACAGATTAAACTATTTGCCATCTAGAACAGATTTAGTACCAATATTCATAAGCAAAACTATCACTAGTATCCCATTAATTTAAATTCGACATGAAAATGGTGCCCAATTATGAATTATGCCAGGAAAAGGAAAAGGAGATTGGGATCACTTATTGACTAAGACATGGAAAGCTGTCCACGTGCCATTGCACAGACTCCACTGGATATTAATCCGCGTGTTCTGCAGCTATCACTCTATGTGGAGTCTAGGTAAGGATTTTGACCTAAGTTCTCTAAGACAAGATTAGAGATGCTTCTAGATACTTAAACTCTTACTAAATCTCTCTTTCAGTTTCACTCTCTCTCTTTTTTAACATTGCTGTTATTTATCAAACAAAAATTTTTAGTTTATAATGTAATCGTTATTTTCTTCAGGGGTTAATTACTTAAAAGCTTAATTGTAAAATAAAAATTTTTATGGCCTATGGAGGCAGTAAATGTTAAATAACAAAATATAATTTGTATAACTTTTTAAATAAAGGGGAAAAAGTGAATATTATGAATATAATGTAGAATTATGAAATCAAGCTAATTAACATATTCATCACCTCACATGTTCCTCACTTTTTGTGGTGAGAACATTTGAAATGTATTGTTAGTGATTTTTTGAAATGTGTAATACATTATTTTTACTATATTCACCATACTGTGCAATATATCTCAAAATTTAAAAAAAAGTATTTTTTCTATCAAATTGGAGCTTTGTACACTTTGACCATCATCTCCCCATGACCTCAAAACCCCAGCCTCTGGTAGCCACTATTCTACTCTCTGCTTCTTTGAGTTCAATTGTTTTAAATTTCACATATGAGTGAGAACATGCATCATTTGTCTTTCTCTATGTGGCTTATGCATAATGTTCTCCTAGTCCATCTTTTTTTTTTTTTTTTTTTTTTTTTTTTTTTGGGGTCTTATTTTTTTTCCCAGGCTGGAGTGCAATGGTACGATGTTGGCTCACTGCAACCTCTGCCTTCTGGGTTCAAGCTATTCTCATGCCTCAGCCTCCTGAGTAGCTGGGACTACAGGCGTGTGCCACCATGCCCAGCCAGTTTTTGTATTTTTGATAGAGATGGGTTTTCACCATGATAGCCAGTCTGGTCTCAAACTCCTGACCTCAAGTGATCTGACCGCCTCAGCCTCCCAAAGCGTTGGGATTACAGGAATGAACTGCTGTGCCTGGCTTCCATCCATGTTGTTTCAAATGGCAACATTTCTTTCTTTTTAAAGGCTAATATTCCTTTGTGCATATATACCACATTTTCTTTACCCATTCATATGCTGAAGGGCATTTGGGTTGATTCAGTAACTTGGCTCTTGTGAATAATGCTGCAATGAACATGGAAGTGCAGGTATCTCTTTGGCATACTGATTTCAAATTTTTGGGTAAATACCCAGAAGTGGAATTGCTGGATTATATGGTAATTTTATTTTAGTTTTTTGAGCAACCTCCTCATTGTTTTCCTAGTGGCTGTGTTAATTTATATTCCCTTCAACAGCACACAAGCATTCCCTGTTCTCCAAATTCTCTCCAATACTTGTCATCTTTTATCTTTTTATTAGTAGCCATTTTGACAAATGTCAGGTGATATCTCATTTTGGTTTTAATTTATATTTTCCTAATGATTAGTCGTGTTGGGCATTTTTTCATATATGTGTTGGTCATTTGCATTTCTTTTTTGAAGAAATAAATGTCTGTTCAGGCCCCTTGTAATTGGTGTATTTAAATCCTTAATGTCTCAGATAATTATTGATTTGTTACTGAATAAATCTGCCATAAATACTACTATGGCAGATTTTGGTTTCCTTTGGCTCCCATTCCCATGTTCTCTTCTCTTGCCTTTCTGTTGTTTACTTGAACACTTCTAGAGGTCCATTTGGTTTATTTTTACACTGTTTTTGAGTGTATCTGTTTATATAGTTTTCAGAGTCATTGCCTGAGTATTACACTATGCACATGTAACTTATCACAGTCCATTGGTTTCAACATTTTACCACTTTAGCATAATACGGAAACCTAACTTCCTTTTAGCTTCCTTTACCTTCCTCACTTCTAAATACTGTATTGAATATAAGATGGTTTATAGATTTGATTCAATCATCAAATGTAATTCATAAAAATCATGAGAAAAATGATAGCCTATTTTATGTACCTATATTTCTGTTCTTTATGTTTTTTCCTTTCTTCCTGACACTCCACATTTCTTTCTTTTTTTTTTTTAAATATATACTTTTTATTGTACTTTAGATTCTGGAGTACATGAGCAGATCATGTAGAATTGTTACATAGGTACATACATGGCAATGTGGTTTGCTGTCCATCTCCCTGTCACCTATATCTGGCATTTCTCCTCATGTTATCCCTCCCCAACTTCCCTACCCCCCATTGTCCCTCCTCTAGTCCCCTCAACAGACCCTGGTTTGTGATGCTCTCCTCCCTGTGTCCATGTGTTCTCATTGTTCAATACCCACCTATCAGTGAGAACATGTGGTGTTTGATTTTCTGTTCTTGTGTAAGTTTGCTGAGAATGATGGTTTCCAGATTCATCCATGTTCCTAAAAAGCACATGAACTCATTGTTTTTTATGGCTGCATAGTATTCCATGGTGTATATGTACCACATTTTCCTTGTCCAGCCTATCATTGATGGGCATTTGGGTTGGTTCCAGGTCTTTGCTATTGCAAACAGCACTGCAATGAACATATGTGTGCATGTGTCTTTATAATAGAATGATTTATAATCCTTTGGATATATACCCAGTAATGGGATTGCTGGGTCAAATGGTATTTCTGGTTCTAGATCCTTCAGGAATCACCACACTGTCTTCCACAATGGTTGAACTAATTTACACTCCCACCAACAGTGTAAAAGTGTTCCTATTTCTCCATATTCTCTCCAGCATCTGTTATCTCCAGATTTTTTAATGATTATCATTCTAACTGGCGTGAGATGATATCTCAATGTGGTTTTGATTTGCATTTCTCTAATAATCAGTAATGAGGAGCATTTTTTCATATATCTATTGGCTTCAGATATGTCTACTTTTGAAAAGTGTCTGTTCATGTCCTTCACCCACTTTTGAATAGGTTTGTTTGTTTTTTTTCTTGTAAATTTGTTTTAGTTCTTTGTAGAATCTGCATATTAGCCCTTTGTCAGATGGGTAGATGATAAACATTTTTTCCCATTCTGTTGATTGCTGGTTCACTTTAATGATTGTTCTTTTGTTGTACAGAAGCTCTGGAGTTTAATTAGATCCCATTTGTCTATTTTGGCTTTTGTTGCCAACGCTTTTGGTGTTTTAGCAGTGAAGTTCTTGCCTATGCCTATGTCTTGAATGGTTTTGCCTAGGTTGTCTTCTAGGGTTTTCATGGTGTTAGGTCTTATGTTTAATTAAGTCTTTAATCCAGCTGGAGTTAATTTTAGTGTAAGGTGTCAGGAAGGGGTCCAGTTTCTGTTTTCTGCACATGGCTAGCCAGTTATCCCAACACCATTTATTAAACAGGGAATCCTTTCCCTACTGCTTGTTTTTGTCAGGTTTGTTGAAGATCAGATGGTTGTAGATGTGTGGTGTTGCCTCCAAGGCCTCTGTTCTGTTCCATTGGTCTATATTTCTGTTTTGGTACCAGTATCAAGCTGTTTTGATTACTGTAGCCTTGTAGTATAGTTTGAAGTCAGGTAGCGTGATACCTCCAGCTTTGTTCTTTTTGCTTAGGATTGTCTTGGCTATGCAGGCTCTCTTTTCGTTTCATATGAAGTTTAAATTGTTTTTTTTCCAGTTCTGTGAAGAGAGTCCTAGGTAGCTTGATGGGGATAGCATTGAATCTGTAAATTACTTTGGACAGTATGGCCATTTTCACAATATTGATTCTTCCTAACCATGAGCATGGAATGTTTTTCCATCTGTTTGTGTCCTCTCTTATTTCCTTTTGCAGTGGTTCATACTTCTCCTTGAAGAGGTCCTTTACATCCTTTGTTAGTTGTATTCCTAGGTATTTTATTCTCTTTGTAGCAATTGTGAATGGCAGTTCACTCTTGATTTGGTTCTCTTGTAGTGTGTTATTTGTGTATAGGAAAGCTTGTGGTTTCTGCACATTGATTTTATATTCTGAGACTTTGCTGAAGTTGCTCATCAGTTTAAGATTTTGGGCTGAGATGATGGGGTCTTCTAAATATACAATCATGTCATCTGCAAATAGAGACAATTTGACTTTCTCCTTTCCTAATTGAATGCCCTTTATTTCTTTTTCTTTATTTTACCGTTTTATTCCTCCTTGAAGCACTTCCCTTATTCAATCTTTAAGGATAAGTCTGTCAGCAACAATAACTTTTAAGATTTTCTTCCCGTCTCATTTTAATTTTCAGAGGCTTAATTGTGATATGTCTGGGAATGGATTTCTTTGAGTTTATCCTGTTTGGGATTGACTCAGCTTCTAGAACCTGAAGAGTTATGTGTTCTGCCAAATTTTGAAAAAATTTAAGCTGTTATTTCTTTGAATATTTATTTTTGTCTTATTCTCTTTCTCCTCTCCTTCTATAACTCTGATAATCTAAATGTTGAATCTTTTCTTACTGCCCCATGGATTCCTGAGGTTCTGTTCATGTTTTCTCTCTATTTTTTTCCTCTGTTGTCATATTATATACATTTTATTTTTCTGTCTTCAAATTCACTGATTCTACTTTCTGCCGTGTTCACTCTACTAAGTCCGTCATGTGATTTTCTTGATTTCTGTTACTGTTGTTTTAGTTCTATAATTTCCACTTGATACTTTTAAAATAACTGCTCTTTCTTTCTAGGGTTTTCTTTTCTTTTCTTTCCCTTTATTTTAAGGAAATTTGTACTTGATTGTAAAAACATTTTATGACAGCTGGTGTAAAACCCTTCTCAGGTAATTCCAGCATCCAATTTGTCTCAGGGTTAGCATCAGTTGATAGTCTTTTCTTATTCAAATTGTGATTGTTTTTTGGTTCTTGGTATGACAGCTAATTTGTATTGTATCCTGGACATTTTGTGTATTTTGTTAAGAGATTCTAGGTCCTATTTAAATCTTTTAGTTTAGCATGCAAGTCACTCTGTTTAGCTTTATTCTGCAGATCCTGGCATACAATTGTGGGCTGTGGTTCCAATGACAGTTTAATTTTTAAAGTCTTTGTGGTGTTATTTTGGTCTGCTTGGGTTTATCTGGTGCCACTGGGACTTCTATTAATCCCTACTGGTACTGCCTAAGGGGTGGGAGAGGTTTCTCCACACTGGAGCACAGATGTCTCTTGGTGGGGGAAGGTAGTCTCCGGCTCATGAGGACAAAGAGGCTTC
Organism: Sapajus apella; assembly: GCF_009761245.1. Taxonomy (NCBI): domain Eukaryota; kingdom Metazoa; phylum Chordata; class Mammalia; order Primates; family Cebidae; genus Sapajus; species Sapajus apella. The sequence continues at coordinate 44,656,371 of NW_022436944.1, forward strand.
CCTGCTCTTGTAGTGATGGGATCATGTCTGCCTGTGGGAGACAGACAGCATTTCTTAGGCCAGGAGCTTGTGGTGGCAGGATCTCCCTTAATGGGCTCTCCTGTTTTTCTGGCTGGTGGAGGGAAGTCTCAGGCCTGTGGAGGCAATGAAGCTTCGGCCAGGCTTGTTGTGCTGAGATTCCTCTTGCTGGTGCTGCTGGGCCCCTCAGTATCATTTGGTGGGGGAGGGGAGTCTAAGCGCAGTGGAAAAGGGGAACACTTCTCTTGGCCATTTATTGTTAGTGAGGCTCCCAACCAAACCCCTCTTACAATGAGACTACAGACTTACCTGGTGTTGTCAGAGGGTCTGTTTGATCCGTAGGAGGAATGACCTTACCTAGACTGCCTTCCATTACTTGTTTAGAGTCAGAAAATGTTGGATCTGGGTCACCTTTTTCTGTTGGATGGGGCATGTATGACACCCTGCTTACAGGTGTTCTTCCTTCAATTCTGGGTCTCAAATAAGTTTACCTTCTTCTTCATGTTTTTTGTAGTTTTTCTTTAGTTATCTCTTGTGCTATTCCAAGGGTTCATAATTTTGTTGGGCAGAGAGGGGCAGAGAGACATGGACTTATGCCATTCGGTCTAAGGCTTTTACCCAACGTCTAAGGTAAACATCTTATTCAAATATAATGCATGTATAGAGAAGGAATATTCTATGCTGAATTGTGTCTCCCAAAGACATGTGTTCAAGTCCTGATTCCTAGTACCACAGAATGTGACTTTATTTGAAAATAGGGTTCTGACATTGTAATGAGTTTGATGAGGTCCTACTGCAGGACAGTGGGCCCTTAATCCAATGTGACTGGTGTCCTCACAAGAAGAGGACAGTAGAACACAGAGATGCAGACAGAGAGGAGGACATCACGTGGTCACGGAGGCAGAGATTGACGTTTTGTAGCTCCAAGCTAAGGAATGCCAAGAATTGCCGGTAAACCACCAGAGGATAGGAAGAGGCAAGGAAGTATTCTCCTCTACATGATTCAGAGAGAACACAGCCCTACCGACATCTTGATTTCAGAATTCCAGACTCTAGAATTGTGAGAACAATACACATCTCTGGTTTTAAGCCATCTAGTTTGCGGTATCTTGTTACAGCGGTCCTAGGAAACTCACATACTCTATCTTTTGAAAATCCCTTCCAGCCAGGGGAAATATGACCTGATTATAATGTCAAACAACTGATGTGTCACAGAAGTGTCAAATATTTTCCTAGTCTATGACTAAAGTAAGTGCTACTAGCCATTATCCACATCCTTAGTATTCAACTATTTCTAAAGGAGGGAGACAGGACAGAGTGGTTCCTACATGTTTCTTTTTATAACATATTCTATTTGAACACCTACTTACTGTGATGCACAGAGACAAGCCTTCACTGCTGCTTGGCAAACTGTTTTTCATCTTTTGTTGACTCCCTGTCCATTTTCTCAGGTTTTTTTTTCTAAATTTTTCTTATACTCTGCAAATTACTAGTTTTTCTACCTCCTCGCTGACTCTCTCCAGATGACCTGCCCTCCTACTCATTTTATGAAACGGGGGATTCATAAAGTGAATCCTCTCACGTCTCCTTCCATCACCTCCAAAGTAGTGTTCAAATAAGGATTGTATCTCCCTCCTGCATATTTCCACAAACATTCATCTTTGAAGCTAAAACTCAGCTTCAGGCCAGCTAGGTCTATCTGGGGAGAAAGTGTCAGGAGGTGGAAAGTATATCATTTAGGTGTACTTCCTGGCATTTCTGGACCTTCAGTTTTTTCATCCATAAAAGGATATGGGATAAGATTATCTTGAGATTTCCTTCCAACCCAATTTCAAGAGATCACTTATTTTGATGCATAAATTTGAGGGACAGGCTATTAGAAAAGAACGGAAGATCTATCTGAGAGAACGTGACGAGTCATAGACCATCTCCTTCCATTACCTGTACTTCATACTTTCTGGTGGGGAGCAGTGAGCAAAGAAGGGAATTAGGATGGAATGGGAAACCTTTGAAGAGTCAGTCCACTTGATGTAAGGGAAGACATTTCCAAAGTGAGATGTAAGAATCCTGGAGACTCAGTTTTGTAGTCATGCTCTATTTCAGCACTGTCACATAGAAATGTCATATGAGGCACAGAAGTGAGCCGCATACATGAAAATCAACAGATGAAATCCACATTAATAATATATCTGAGGTAAATCAAGATACCCCAAAATACCATCATTTAAACATGTAATCAATGTAAAAATTAATGAAATACTTCACCCCTTTTTTAAAAGTAGGTGTTTGGATTCCTGTGTGTATTTTTCACCTATATCACATCTCAGTTTGACTTGTGACATTTCAAGTGCTCAGTAGGCATGTGTAGCTAGTTGCTACCATATTGAATAATGTAGGTTTGCACTCCATACTATCAGTGACTTCTGGTTGTGTATATATTACTTTTTCAATCACCACTGAACTATTTGTAAATTATTCCTCTTCTTTTAGATTTCTTCCTTCCTACCCTTCTTGCAGAGTTTTCACCTTCATGTCTGCCGTTAGAACTCCAAATTAGGGTTGACCAGAATAATGATGATGGCTGTTAATCCTTCCTTACCTCACCAAAATGAGAATATAAAAGAAAAAATACCGCAAAGAAGCGTATCCATTTTTATTTAATTTAATTTTTAGTTTTGAAAAGAGTCTCTCTGTGTCACCAAGGCTGGAGTGCAGCAGCGTGATCACAGCTCACTTGCAACCTCAACCCCCTAGGCTCAGTTGATCCTCCCACCTCAGCTTCCCGAGTAGCTGGAACTACTAGTGTGTGCCACCACACCCAGTTCATTTTTGTATTTTTAATAGAGACAGAGTCTTGCGTTGCTAAGGCTAGTTTTAAATTCCTGGCCTCAAGTGATCCACCTGCCTCTGCCTCTCCCAACATGCTGGAATTAGAGGCATGAGCCATCACTCCCGGCCAAAAGCCTCTAAGTTGTTTAAAATGCTATTTAATGTATTTGTAGTGTTGGTGATTTGCCACGTGTTTTTGCTATAGTGCCTTATTTAATTTCACAATCATGCTGTGAGGTTTCCCACCAGTGTTTCCACCTGCTTTCTAGGCACACCTGAGATGTCAAGCTGTCAAGAGCTAAAACGATAGTTCTTTATTTCTCTGGTGGTTTTTCTTTCTGTATTCTTGATCTTAAAAAGAGTTATGTCATCATTTGCCACATTGGCCTATCTGGCAGACAATCTAAACACCTACTGCATTTCTCCCCTTTCTCCTCTTAAACCCTGTATCTCATATAGCATCAAGTCCTGCTGATTTCATCTTTCAAATATATCTTAATTGTATAATCTGCTTCTGCTTTTAAAAAAAATTCTCATTTTGATGTTTGAGTCTATAATGTTTCATGCCTAAATGCCTGTCATATCCTTGTGACTAGTCTGTGGCTCAGTGCCAGTCCCCTACTCAGTCCTCTACAATCCCCCTTCTAAAACACACGTTTGGTCGTGACACTTCCGAAATGAAATTCTAATGACTCCCTATTGTCTAGACTCATGCCTCTTTAAGTTTAATGTGACCTCAAACAATCTGGGCATTTTGTTAAAGTGCAGATTCTGACTCAATAGGTCTAGGCCCCAGATTCCGTATTTTAAACAAGCAATGACAGTGCTCTTGCCCAGGGGCCGCACTTTGAGTAGTAGCAGTCTAGAGGGTAAAGTTACAAACTCCTTGGAATTGCATTCGCTAAGCTCTAAGGACCTGGCCTCTCTCTAGTTCTCAGCCTTAAAACCCATTTTCCTTCATCCTCAATCAGCCTAAAGCATTTATCTACTTTCTAGACTCTCCAGTCTAGAGATAGTCCTTCATTTTTATCATATGAAATAATATTCACTTGAGTTAAAGCTCCCAAATTAAAAATTCTGGTAACTTTGTGTCTACCCTCACAACCCCATCACTGAAGGCAGCTGAGATAGGACAGGCAACAAAGCCCAACCTCAGCATTCATTCTGCCCTCTTGTGGCTTCTGCTTTCAAATAAATCCAAGGTAAATTTTTTGCTGAGCCTTCACAATTCCATTTATTGCCAGTCCAATTCAGCATATGGTGGGTTGGAGTTGGGGGTTGGGGAAGAACTACTCCAGCTCCCTGAGGATGACACTGGTGGAGGTTTTCGAAGCAACGTGTTGGCCTGGATTCTTTCGGGGCTCTTCCAGACAGCTCTATGATAGATAGTATCTCTCCTCTGTCCTTTCGTAACCATGATCCTTTAATGTTAGGCCACCAATATTGTCTTGTTGTCTGGAATTTTCCTTAGTTTTGCTTGATACATAAGCCTTTCTTCCTCTTACCAATCAAGGTACCCGGGTCAAGTCCCATGTCCAGTTCCCAGTCTTTCCTCATCGACATACCCTGAGTGTTCCTACTTTTATGTGTTCCTTAGTTCTTATTCTAGAAATCTTTGTGGAGCAACTGCTATGTGTCTGACTCTGTGCTAGGTCCTGAGGATATAGTGATGAAGGAGATAGTGATGACTCCTACACTTAACACAGCTTAAAGGTTATGGGTGAGATAAACCACTTAAACAGGGAAACAGAAGAATGTGTTTAACAAAAAAAAAAAAAGAAAGGTAGGGTGCTTTGGGAACCTGTAGCTTACCCTACTAGAATGATAATTCTTTATTTCTATGCTTGTTTTTGCTAGAAGTTCTGATAATTTAACTTGCCCTAATGTATTGATATCTGGTGATTACTTGCTGTGTCACAGCTACAGTGGCATTGCCATTTTAAAGTCATCTTTCTTTTTATTACTGTGATTGTTATTGTTAGTTATTATATTCATTTATTATCAGAGGTCAAATATTTAACTACATTATTATTAAATAAGTCAACCCCATGTATTAATCAATTCCTCATTTGATTGTAAACATCAGAACCCAGCCTGAACTACTTAAGCAAAGAGGAGGAAACCATGATAGTAGCTGAGGGCACGGTTGAACAACCAACCCAAGGAAAGACGGAGGGACAGGTGGATTCATGGACAATGGGAACTTGAGCGTCCTCCTCTCTTTGTCTCTTTGCTCCTCATCTATATTTCTCTGTACTGTTTACATTTCATAGCTCCTGCCATTAGGTGGAAGTAGACTGTTTTTCCTAGTTCCAGTCTGAGAAAATTCAGAGGATGTCTCATTAATGATCATCTTTGGATCAATCATGTGTGGCCAGGGGAAGGAGCATGACAGCTTTTACTGTGGCCATGTGATTGGGAGGGGAGAAGGATGTGGGTCCAGGAGAAGGGAGGGGTGCTGGGCAGACAGACAATACTGTAAATGTCTGTTTGCTATGCCTGGAAAGCAAATTGCTAGTATTTCCAAGTTCTGACACATTTTAATATTTGGAATTCAGAAAAAGAAATTGGAATTCTTGGGAATTTCCAAAATTATGTTATTCATAAAATATGTCCAACATTCTGCATATTCTTAAAATGCACAATTGTGGCTACCTAGAAATAGTTGATTAATAAATAAAAAATATTAAGTTTAGAAAAATATTTACTGAGAACTGTAGCCTACAGTGAATAAATACTGGAAAATGGTAGTGAACATTGTTTGGTAGTATTCAAATAATGTTACATTTACACTTTCTAGCAAGTTAACAACATAATACTAAGCTACATGTCTAAATTGCTCAGTTACTTTTGTTTCTCAAGCTTGATCAATGGAATGCCTCTCACGGGATTTGAATGAAGGATACCACGTATCCAGGCTATGGACACACATTACATGGCAGCTGCAAGCCAGTGGCTGATTAGACTGGCTGTTTCTCTCCTGTGTAAGCCCATTATGGTGCCTGAAAACCTTGCCTTTTAACTTCAACTTCTTGTGTCAGTTTTTACTTCTCTTGCTTTGACTTGGTATTTGTGAATTTCTTATAACCAATGAGGCCTTGAGGTTGATTGGTAAGGTTTAATTCTTGCAGGAGAATTATAATTCTTTTTCCTATTGTTCTGGTTTTTCAATTTTTCTTGGACTCTACGATTTTGAAAATAGTTTCTCATGAAATTGTGGGAAGAAATTCCTACCTGAAAACACTGCTGTTTATACATAATTTCTAGCGGTAAATGTGTTTCAAGTTGTAAAAGACTAATTTACCATTGTGAAAATTCTTGAAAAAGCCCTTTATGGGAAAAGAGGTTTTACAACATGGCCCTTGTGGTAATTCTTTTCCCTAGAAAAGAGATGGAATTACTATATTATGATCGCTGTTCCTAAAGCAGACTTCTAAAATGCTCTGAATATCCCTTCTCAAATTAGTTATATCATAATGCAGCAAAGTAAGAAAACCTGTCATGCTCTGTGAATTTCCTAGGTAAACTTTGTCCAGACAGTATACTTGTTCATAGGTTTAACACTGGTATTTTTTTAAATGGGGAAAAAGGAGCCTTTTCCTCAGTTTCTTGAAAAAACTTAGAAAGTGTGACTCAATATCATGCAGTACAGCCACCAATTTTTGCACCAGCAGAAGCTATAAATGGGATCAAAACATCACCTTGCTTTGAAGCATGTGTCACCAGGCTCGGCTGTGTCCAGCGGATGGGTTCTTCTGGGGATGACCGTTATGCCTGAGCATCCAAAATGTCGCAATATTTGAAAGAAGAAAATAATAGTCCCGCTAACAAAGAACTGAAAGTATGGGTGATATTTGGACTTGAGGAGATTTTCATGAGAGCTGCAAATAAACGAGACAGAAAGTGACAAGTCGTGAACATCACAGTGATGGTCCTAATGGTGCACTTGTGCGCCCGCCAAACACATGGATTGATTGATTCCTAAGGGATTGAACACTGTAATATGGGAAAGCAGAAAGATAATGGAAGTCAGGTGCCTGGCATGCACACATTCAGGAGACATTTTCTCTATTAAATTCAAGTGAGTGCCTTCCCTTTGAGTTTCTTTGCAATATAACTGTAGTGGTGAACCAAGTCAAAATTGAAAAACTCTTAAAATCACATCGAAAGAAATTTGTAAGCAAGGGCAAAGAAACAGAGTAAACTTACTACAGCTAAACCTCAACTCGTCATAACCATACTAACCAGAGCCCTTAATTACCACTAGGATTTTAAAGAAAGAACAAAAACATTAGAAAACAAGCTGGCCTTGGTGTCTATTGAGAATCTAATATACTATCTGCCTTCTCTAATTGCAACAAAAATAGTATACAGTGACAAATATGTTCAGAATGATCAATTCTAAATGCCATAATGACTCAAATAATGAATAAGATGTATCTGCTCTTTAGACTTTTTAGTGAGGGAAGAAGATTTAAGAAAATTTAAATAAGATTTGAAACAAAAGAACGGTTTTGAAACCAGAAAAACTAAATAAGCAGGCTGACTAAATCTCTGCCCATTGTGGTTAGTTGAAGCTGCTTTATATCTGGGTACCAGCAGGAACTTGGAATAATCATATCATAGGAGCTTGTAAACCTGGATTTGCAGGGAGTTATGAGGATTACCAAGATTTGACTTTAGTGATATGGTAAACCATCTCTCTAAAAACCAGCCTTCTAATTGATACAGCCTTCTACCAAGCTCCTGTGGGTCTCTGGGAATTTTTGTTTGAACCAAGCAGTTAGTGGTAAATGGAGTACATTAGGAAATTTCCACTAGGGGGATCTGATATCTGATTTCTTCCCTGCAGTGCACCCTCTGGGGTACTCTCAAGTGTGGCTTAGGGTCATTTGAGCAGTCTCCTTGGACTTATCTCCCCATTCTATCTGTCTCAGCCCCAAAACTGCCCTGGCAGGTAGTTTGGTAACACAGGATTAGGGTCGTAGCAGCAAGGGAATAGCCCTTCTAGAGTCTATACAAAATTCTGGACAGTCACCAAGAAAGAATTGCAGAGTAGCCAACCCTTCTCTCCTCACAGTGCACATGCACCTGCTGCAAACATGGAATACCACAGCAGTCCAGCAGCTCAGGTGTAGTCAGCAAGGAGCCATGGGAAGGGCTGGGAGCCTGGGATAATTCTCATTCCAAACCCAGATTGAAACCAGAAACCCAGAGAAACCCCAGAGTGATTTCCCACCCCCCAACTCCTTTAATTTAAAAGCAAATTGAAAAAAAAAAAAAAAAAAAAAAAACCTTTAAAAGCAAGTATAAGCAAGTAAAATGAGTAAAGAAGGAAGAAAGGGAGGAAGAAAAATGGAAAGAAGAAAAGAAGGAAGAAAAAAGGCAGAAGTGAAGAAAAGAAAGAAAGGGAGAAATGAAGGAAAAAGCTGAAGCTTTTTATTTCCCAGGGCTACAGTTACAAAGCTAATTATGGAAGAAATAAAATGTGAAAGTGATAACTATGCAATTCTTATGGGAGGAATCAATACCTTTCTACTAGGAAACCACCAGGAGGACATCCTTAGCTATATTTTTAAACTTGTTATTGAATAATAAGATTATTACTATTATCAACATAATTTTGAAAATGATGGTGGTAGTGTATTAGGCAGGCAACAGAATAATGTTCCCATTTCCTGCTACGATGGCTGTTAATGAATTAGATGATATGATGTGAAATAATGCTATATTGCATTCAAATTAGATAGCTTGCTATAGGGTTTTTTCTTGGAGGCAGTTTGCCCATGGAAGATATTTTTCTGAAGTAGGAAAACAAATGAAGTTAAGTTGAACATTTATTTTTAAGTAAAGAAATTATTTGATCTTTCACATGAAACTGAGTTACCTTGTCTGGTTACTCTAGTCTTTGACTCACAATCCATCCTGTGTCTTCCCTGGTGGCAGTTACTATTGGTGTCCTACTCATATCTCTTCAGCTCCCCCATTTTTGGGCACCCCAACTGGTAAGCTCTTGTGACTTTTCCCCCGAGGGTTTTCTCTGGTCCCTGGAATTCATCTAGTCCATGCATGGGACAGACCAGAAATGCCTAGGAGGTAACACCTGAGAGCCAGCCTTAACTGGGACCGAGGAAGGTAGAGAATAACCCGGATAATAATGCTCTTGGAGAATAAACCAGCTACTTCTCACCTCAATTGGGACAGTACTGAAGCAAGCATGTTCTACACACTTAATCAGAGTTCCCCAAAAGCAACTGTCCTAAGTTCTCCACTTGCTGGTATTACCTACTGAATAGCCTCTTGTACCACATTGTTGTCTCAAGATATGTTTTGGGGAAACCCATGCAAGACATTCATCAAAGGCCCAATTTCACCTACTTTGTCTTCTTTCTCCCTGAACTCTTACCCCCAGTCACCTATGAAGCAACAAGTCTCAGAAGAACTTTGGCCTAAGACAGAAATGAAGCACTCAACTGTCTTCTTCTCTCTTCTGGCTTTTACCCATTATAGACCCTTCTGTACCCCCATTTTCATCTGCACTCCCTCCCTCACCCCTAACCCAGCTCTTACACTCCTACCTGAAAGCTTCCACTCCTGGAAATGGTAACCACTGCTAATTCTTGATCTAAAAAATGAAGCTGCATGGATAAAATAACAGATGGAAAAGATAGGTACATATCAACTTCCTGCATGCAACTCTTCTCAATTTATTAAAACTGGAATTTCTGAGGAATATCCGGAAATCCAGACATTTCCTATGATTGTTGCAGCTAAGATAAAAGCAAGCAGAGCAAGTCCCTGATTCTATGCCCACCACCCTCTCTTCCCCTACTCCAAGGTAATAGATTGTTTTAATAGTTTGAAAGTACCATTGCTTTAGCTCTTATGATATATTACTTCTGTTATTGCTTTCTATTTATATCTCCAGTCCAACGGTTCCTGGAACTGTTGATGTGTAAAGTTTAAACCAACTGCAGCAATTTTGAACAAACCTGACAGCTCTCCCTGTGTTCTCTTGTTAGGAAAGTCTTTAAGGCAAAGAACTGGGTAAAGAGTTTATATACATTCCTAAGCAGGCACGTACTTTGTTATCTAAATTAGTAAGAGAGATCTTTCCCCTGACTGGCCCTATAAGTTATTTTTATTCCGTGATGATCATTCTGTAACCTCTTTGTTCAGTGGCTTTGCTCTGACTTGCACTTACTCTCTTTCTCAGTCATTTGATTCCCCAACTCACAGACTTTTGGACAGACCAATGAGTTTAAAGAGTTTCCCAAATTAAGGTTCCAGACCACCTGTATCATCACCACATGGGGCAGTGATTAAAGAGGCAGATTCAACAGGTCACTCCCAATTGACTTGATGCAGCTTTAAAGGAAAGGCAAAGTGATCCTTATGTACAGATACATTTGAAAACCACAGATTTGGGTGTGCAAATATGACAAGAAGGTTTAGACTATATAAGGCTTGGAACTAAGTTTTCCTTCTCTCTCCCAGGACTGAGTCCATGGCATTGACCTTCTTAGGTGGCTGTAATGAATTAAGCTAATAAACTTTTGTACCAATGCTTATTCCTAGGGGTGACAATGATTCATGCCAATCTCTTCTGCTAGAAAGTGGAAAAAAAAAAACAAAAAAAAAAATTGCTTACAAAGAGTAAAAGGCACCCACATTTTCTAATGGAAAAAATATGACATGTGTAAGCATAATGCTTTAGGGGGCAGGAGCAGAGCACATGTTTTCACTATTTTGATGAACTTTTCCTCTGGGAGCTAATTTTTGATCAAAGAAGTTCCAGTTTCCTGAGAAGATAGAAAAAAATCTAAAATATTAATTTGCATTCTTATTGGGAGAAAACATGTTCTTGTTTTTATTGTTTTTTTCCAAAATCAGTGATCATGTGTTTTTGGTGATATCTTTAGTTCAAATCTCGTGTGGTGTATGTATATTCTCTCTTTTTTTCATCTGTCAAGATGTTATTAAGTAAATTCTGTCTCTTTAGAAATAATCATTGTTTCCTGGCCCTGGGTTTGGAAGGATTTCCAAAGATGACAGAAGCTTGGATCAGAATCACACTTGGCATTGTTGAGACAGGATTCATTATAGGCATATAGAGTATAGCTCAGTTTCAGGAGGAGGGGGACTTTAGAATCCCATAGTGAATGTGTTTGTGGATGTCAGTAAACCACTGTGAGAAAACATACATGACTCTGTTGAGTAAACAAATACATTCTTTCCGAGTAGAGAATGAGTGTGGGATCACTTCATTTATGTAAGAACAGAACAATACTAATATCTTCTTAAAACTCTCAGTTTTCAGAGCAATGTGCAAAATACACATCTTTTGATAAAGAATGTCACATTTGCCACTGATGAGAGATGGCCGCATGTGACATTTTCCCATGAAATGTTTGCATTGTTCTTTGGATATTACAGCGTGTCCCTATATCCATTGTAAGTAGAAATGTGACTAAAGGATTATGGCCTCTGTCCCCTGAATGGCTTTATAAACCGTATTGTTTTTCTAGCCTGGTAAGTTACACATTCCCTATCCCATAGCTCTCTACTCTTTATATCTCACCAATAATTTTTGAAGTCAGAAGATCTGGAAGTGCTTTTTTATCATTTCAATACCAGCAACATGAATCAACAGTATTCTGCTCAGCTTTTCTATTTATGAGTCATTAACCCAAGGAATGTAAAGCAATGTTTCAGTTTCCATGTATTTGAATCTTTGTTACTTTCCTTGTAATTAGTGTCCATTGTGTTTCAAAACCTATTTTAATGTATTCATTAATAGCAAAAGTATTAAATGAAACCATAGAAACCTCTGGAGGAGAGCAGTTCTGTTTCTTTTTAAAAACAAGTAATTAGCTTAACTTATTTTCCAGTTAAATAGAAAGCTTTAACAGTTAAAAATTTAGTAACTTTTCTCTGCATTTAATCTCTTTGAGCTGCGACCTCTACATATAGTCAGACAACTTTTTGAAAAGAATTATTCTGACCAATCAAAGTACTTTTTAAAAGTTTACAAATTATATATGTTTTAAGTTTTATCCTTATTCAGTAGATGGATTTCTGAAATGTTATGTTAAAATCTCATTTTTAAAAAGTAGTTTTCATTTCTCCATCACTGGTATGATTGAACTGGTTTGTTAATTTTGTTTTGGCTTAAGTTTTTAAAATGTCAACTTTTAGATTTTCTGCTTCAATTTTATTGTAAACCCGATACCTAAACTTCAGCTGAATTTGATAATCTATAAACCCTTGCCACTCAAGATATGGTCTATCACCAGCAGCATCTGGGAGCTTGTTAGAAATGCCGAATCTCAATCCCCAACCCAGATCTGCTGAATCAGAAGCTACATTTTAACAAGACTTTCTAGGTGACTCTTGTACACATTAAATGTGAGAAGCTCTAGTCAGCCTAATACGTCCTCTTTATAATGGCATTTCTAAATTAAAAGAACTCAGTATAAATTAACGTATCTGAAAAAGATACCACAATAACCTGAAGATAGTGAATTTTCAAGGTAGAAGTCACCTGAATGGTTGACCCTGCCACTGAGCATCCTCCTGGCAGCCCAGCCTGGGCCCGAGGTTGTTGAGTGCTATGGCTTTTACATGGTGAACCCGTGGCACTGTACTGAAGGGGACACGGTTAGAATGTGTGTGGTGCAGAAACTCCCAGTCAAGTAGGAGAGACTCGCAGGTAAATGTGTAAATATAACACACTTCACAGTAGAGCTATAGAAGTAGGACAGAGAGAGTGAATAATCCTGTGGGCAGAAGGTGGGGCAGAGGACAGAATAGGAAGGCTTCCCAGAGAAGATGACTCAGTTTTAAGCATTTCACCCCATGGGCAAGTTGGATGATGTTCTAAGCAGACAGGGCTAAAGACAGCAAAGCAGATAAGCAACTCTGAGGAAATTCTCATGGTTTGGTTTTGCTGAACAAGAGGTATATGTAGGTGAGGGGAGTAGCAGGAAGGAGTGGAGCCATGGAATTTGGTGGGAAATAAGGCTGAATAATGACGCAAATGGCCTAATGTGCCTGAGTGTGGCTTTTGTCAAAGGGGGACTGAAGAATCCTAAACAGAAGGGCATAGCCAGTGTTGTGTTTTGAAAGGTCATTTTGGATATCGTGTATAAATGGACTGGAGTAGAGTCAGGGACCTGAGTATGGAGGTGGCTGCAAGGGACCCAGGTGACAGATAATGACTACCTGGTATGAAGTCGTGGCAGCAGGATGGACAGTTCAGAATAGAATCCAAAAATAAAGAGGAAGTATTCCTTTTCTGATCAGATGTTGATCATAGTTGACCCTTCTGCCATCAGTTGCTCTTTCAAACCTTTGAGGACAATTGTTATTTGCTGTCTTTGCTTATTCAAAGCAAATATGTCCAGGTCTTTGAATTGCTGCTCATGTGACATGGTTTTATATCCTTCTGCAGGTATTACAGTGTATTTCCATTCCTAATACATTGTAGTGCCAGGAGTTGAAGAGAGGGTAAGATTGGGTGGGGCAAGGGAACAGAAAGTTACTGGGTTATACACAAGCCAAGTGCACCATAACCACTAGCTCATTTACTTTCCGGAACGCTGCAAAATGTACCGTTACCTCTTTTACAAATGGAAACAATAAGGCTTTGGAGGTTACGAGTCTCACCATTGGATTACCAGCTACTAATAATAGAATCTGATTTTGTACCCAGAGATGTGTGTTTTGTATTAAACTATCTGCCCTTCAAGGATGCTTACAGCATCTTAAACTACCACTTCACTATGGTTTGCTGTGACAATAACAATGACTTCTTCGGCTACCAGCCTTGCCCATGTGATACATTCCTGAGAACTAGACGGTAAGTGGAGAAGACCCCTAAGCAGCCAAGTAGATGGAACAAGTCCAAATTCTCTATTTATAAGAAGGGACATCACCTTCAGAGCTTGTTTACTTTGTTTGTACACAATTCTCCCAAGCTTGTCCATGTGTTTTTGTAACCCACAAATGATTAGAAACAGCAACTTCAGATTGAGTAGGAAGCAAACAAGATCTAATAGCTAATAAGATGATGTCAAGGGAAGAAATATAAAAACATGAAGAGATATAAAAAGTCAGGAAGCCTTGGTAACAGTTTTGGTCACTAATATAGAGAAAGACAATTCCATCATCTCAAATAGTTCTAGAGGGCACAACTTTAATTATAGCAAAAATTGTAGACCCTTAGAATCGGTATGTACCATATCTCTCACTTGAAGGAGAAAGTCTCAATATAACATCCTGGGCCAGAGGGGCATTTATTTTTTTGCCTCTACTTAGGTGTTATTGGAGTAAGGAATGCATTGCTCTGTATCACAATGTATGTCTCTTCTGATTAGGAGTCATTAGCAATCACAGACGATTTTTATAGTCTGCCAACCCAAATCTCTCGGTAATGTTTAGTAATGTCTGCCAACTGACCAGTGTTTGGTGCTTTTCTACATAATAATCATCCAAATATGAGGATACAAGAGTCATCAGTGTGGAATGGTAATCAGAAACTCCAGGATCACAGATAGTCTTCAAAGAGCATCTCCTCTTTTGTCTCCCACTTCCTTTCATGTCTGCTCAGAGGCATTCAGCCCCCAGCTGTGCCATGCCAATGCCATTTCTGCTCAAACTCAGAGAATAAGATATCCCACAGCCACTTTAAGTTGTAAACACTAAAATTATAGTTATTTAAAGCATCCAATCAAACATATTAATTGCTTTTTTTGATTTTCACTGGAAGTAAGTCATCTCCCTGTTCTTGACACTCCTGCCTCCAGCCTTTGATGAGAGTGTGGTGGCCTTCTCCCCACTCTCCCTTGCTCATCTCCCAACTCTATAACCACTGCCCCCAAACACAGGGATCTCAGCAGGGGAAGGAGAAAAGTTAAGGGGAAACAGGAAAGTTCTTCCTTGACTAATACCACCCCAACCAGATCCTAAGTCTTAAAGTTTAATATGCACATTAATCTTGGGGAAATCTTATCACAATGAAGATTCTGAATCAGTACATATGGGATGATGTCTGAGATTCTGCATTTAGAATAAGCTCTCAGCTGCTGAGGATGGTGCTGGCCTGTGGTCCATACTTCAAATGACAAGGATTTAGAGAGTTCCTTCTGGTCCACTCACTGTAATTATTTTAATACAGAAAAGACTGCTCCTTCAGTGAATTGTCTTTCCACGACAGCTCCCAGTGGTACATATTATTGCCTCTTACTGCTGGGGACCCTCTCCCTGGCAGGCCACCCCCTTGGTCAGAATACTTTTCATATAGCCTCAGATTCAGCTTCTACAGATAACACGTCTGGTCCTTGGGTTTCACTAATTTTGATCTTCATTTTGACATGAGCACTGCTACTTCCTAGACAGCCATTTTTCTGAGCAGCCATAGAGCACTGTAGCTTTCCAAGAAATGGATCAGGCCCCCAGTCCCTCTGTCCTTCAGGTGCAGGAAATGCACATCCATCTCTCCAACCACACTGAAGAACACACACTGGACTTGGGCTTGGGAATGAGGGGATTGAAATGGAATGTACAACTGCCTCTGAAGAGGTTGTTTCACAATTTTTCTTTCCTTATACAAAAGCTAGCTCTTTCAAATTCTTAATCTGAAGGGTCATGTATCCTGTAACCGGTTCTCAATATTTCATTTAAAACTTTGTTTCCTGGTGATTGCTCTCACAGATAACTTTAATATCTCACAAAGTATAATACATGTTTGCTCCATTCTATAACAATCATCCTGTTTCCACTTAATACAAATTTTGAATATTTGCTATTTTCTAGAAGCCTTTCCATTTGTCACTATATTCCATGAAATGAGAATAGCTTGAATCAGACAGTACTCCACATAGAGACTGGGCAGACTCCACACCTACACGAGGAGTTGTGTTGCTGTCCTCTATGTGTTTAACTTCTATTAGGGCTCCTGGAAATTGAGGGTATAAAGGAAGAGAAAAAGGAAAAAAGTCCATAAGTATATATTCCTAAGCCTAAATTACCTGAAAAATTGAGATACCATTAATAGAAAACAAAGAGATTAAATTAAGGGAGAGGAGTTCCATTTTAGATATGTTGAATTTGACATGCCAGCAGGACCCCTGCATGGAAATATTCAGTACGTGATAAGCAAATTAGAGACTAGAATATACTAGAGTTGAAACTTGAGAGAGAGATTTGGGAATCATCTTCATAGTGATAATATCTGAAGTCTCAATAAGAGGATATATTCAGGTTGAGCTTGTGGGGCCTGCAGTTCAGGCCTGAAGATGATGAAGGTTTGTTTAGATTTGAAGAGAAGGTAACATAGTCTCTGGAACTCTATAGCTACCAATATGAACCAAAGTATTTCTACCACTGGCCTATCATGTTGTCTGAAGTTTCCATCCACTTTATTTATTACGGTTCTTCCAAGAGTGAGGAATGCATTATGCCACCTAAGAGTAGGTCACCTATTAGTTGGCTGATACATCATAAGCAATACATTTACCTGATTGAAAACTCATTCCCACTCACTATGAAACCAAGCCAGAATTATAGGAGATTGGGACATGGGGTTTGGATTCCCAGTAGCAATTGGAAATGAGATCTGGATCAGTGGGGAGAAAACAGGCTTGAGCAGCCAGGGATTGAGTGAGTCAGGATAGAGGAGTGTTTGCAAAACATGACGAGGAGTCTCCAGAATTTACTGCTTCAGGGATACTCAAGGTGTACTCAGGTATACTCAAAATGAATTTAGAATTTTGTTGAGTAATCCTCACCTAGCCAATGATTTTATGAAAAAAATTATGTATTCTAGTGAAAATCACTTTAGGTTTACCTTTTTCCTCCCTTTAAAAAATTGGATTCTATTATAGCATGTTAGTATATTATATATTTATAATCTAATAAAATGTGTGGTAATGGGAGTTTTACAATAATGCATGAAGAAATGATATAATGGAAGCTTGCTTTAAAGAATATCCATAAATCTTTTTGCATTTTTCTATTTTGAAAATGTACTTTTCTACTTGAAGCTGACAAACATATAAATTTCAAAATATAAATACCATTTTATATATATTATATACATGTTATATATATAAATACCATTATGTTTTAATTATTGTTTTAATTTCCATAAACAAAATACATGACATAGCCAGTTTAATAATTGCATAGCTAAAGGGATATACTAGTATACTATTAATCTTTTGGTTGAAATGTTCGTAAGCTGTTATCTTGACTCCACAATCAACTTTGTTATATATGAATATCTTTGCAGTAGATATAATAATCAGTTCTGAAAAACCTTTGTTCAGACCTGTTACATCTTTTAAGAGAACATATTCAGCAGGATAATTCCTGTTGGAAACTTTTTTTCACATTACACAGGACTTCATAAATTGATAATGTCTGGTAACCTTTGACATTGCCTGAAAATGCAAGATGGAAATCAGAATTCTGAGGATTCTTTAGGAGGGTGTGGGACATGTACCAGAACTCATGATGATATATCACACACATATCTTTAAATAGCCAAGTTTCTAATTTTCCAAAGTTAGTCATTTCCAAATACCACAGTCAGGGTTAAAAACATGTGTAGAAAAGGCTGGGTTATTCAGCACAGCCAATTGAAACTCCCAGCCAGCTTGAAAAATTGTAACACAATAAGTAATATTCACAATGATGATTCTCAGGATAAAGGTCTTAGCTATTATTTCTTTTATATCCACTATGTGGCATAGACTTTAATATAGTTTCTAATGTAATATATTGTTTAAGTAACAGAATGCTTCTATGAAATAGGTCTTATTAGGTAGTGCTGGGTCCTCCTGAGTCCAAAGAACACTTATATTCTAAAATTTGGCATTTACTCAAACTTGGAAAGTTGGTAATCCATATTTGATAAAACAGAGTACTTTCAACCACGTTAGATAAGAATATTTATTTGTATTTATATGTATTGGTTGTCCCTTCTATGCAAATGTAATGACAGCATGGGCAATAGAATACATGCTGCAAGTTATTTTTCCCATGGCTAATGATGGCTTTGGGTGCTGTTGTCTATTCAGTGTCTAGCCATCTATCCAACAGTCTTCTAGCGACTAACGGACTTCTGAAGATGCAAGTCCAGAGCTGATATAGGAGCTGGTGGCCATAGCTTGGAGCAAAGTGAAATAATTACTTGCTAGACTCCATGATCTTACACATATATGCACACAGATGAATGGAAAAATTTAGAGTTTATATATAATATAGACTCAGGATATATTTAGGAAGTAAAATCAGTAGACTCAAACATTTGCTTCTAGTGATTCTATTTTCTAAATATATCCCAAATCCTTCTACTTCTATCTGTTTCCACAGCTGCTACCCTAGTCCAATTCATCATCATCTCCCTCTTGAACCAATAACATCTAACTGGTCTCCTTCCTTTTAGTCCTGTCTCTACCTCTTCCAATCCATTCACCCCAGTGCAACTAGCAACTAGTGTTCTTAAGATATAAATATTATCATGTAATTTCCCTGCCTAAAATCCTTCACTGGCTGCCAAGTTAGGGCCTGTGAGATTTAACCACTGCCTATGTCTCCAGTCCTCATCTTGAGCTTTCTTTACCTTGATTTCTTTATTTGAGCCACACAGACTTTCTTATGATCTCTCTTATTTACTAAGCTCTATCCAGCTTCAGGACCTTGGGGCATGCATTGCCCTTGTGGGAACACTTCTCTTCCCTCTCTTTACCTAGCCAACAGGTATTGATTCTTGATGATTCAGCGTAAATGACAGTTTTATTAGAGCAACTTTCCACCATTCCCAGAGTAGGCTATGCCCGGCAATCATACGCTTTTACCGCACCCTATCTCTTTCATGGCATTTCCAATAACTATAAATTAAATAGTAATTTGTTATTATATATTAAAGCCTATCTCTTTCATGGCAGTTGTTAGCTTCAGGAATTGTTAGTGTCTGAATCTTTCTTATCCATCATTGTTTCACCACACTCTTGGCATGGTGCCTAACCTAGAGAGACGTTCAATGAATTTTTAAAAAAAACATTTTGCTAGTTTAAAATATTGAGCTCTTTACTCTGTAATTATATAAGATAAATGTTGGCCTATGTCTTAGAAACGTCTGCAAGTTCTTGTGGGAATAAATATTTTAATATCAAGAATTTGTCCACAGGTACTAAGTAACTCATCACTAAGAATATAGGCCATTGTCAACTCAACTTCCCTTATGTTTGACTATCCATTAATAATGTCAGTAATTGATCATTAAATAATGGAACTAAAAGAACTTAGAAATGGGAGATGTTGAAATTAGGAAAACAGGAACCAGAGTCAAGAATTTAAGATGAAAATAGTATCAAACACCAAGGGGCTAAAAAAGAAAGAAGTTACCTGGATAAAGATGTAAGGGAGAAAGACGTTTTTAGAAAAGAAATACATTGAATAGTCAAAGTTAGAGAGTTGTCAATAAGCTTAGGCTGAAAGCCAGAAAATTCAGCATTTTTTCTTTCTTCCTTTCTTTTACCCTTCCTTCTTTTTTTTCTTTCACAATTAATGTACTACTCATGACAGTGGAATTGTTTTACAAACACTGGGGCATAGGGCAAGGCATGGGCAATGCTAAATCAGAGAAAAGAGTTTCAATTAGATACTTTGCTGGTAACACCTTTAGTAAATAAATGTGAGAATAATATGGAGTGTTTATCATTACGGTGAGTTTTTAATCAAATCTATTCACTAGAAAAGCTGTAAAGTAATTTGTAAAATGCTTTGCGATAATGAAAGACTATATAAACACAGTCTTAACCTAGCAACTGAAATTATAAAACTATTTGTTTCAGGGAATTCAAACTCTAGCACTTTTATCTCCCTTGAGTAGTGAGGATAAATTGGTTTATGACCCTGAGTGTTTCTTTATTTGAATTAAATGGTTCTGTAAGTATTTATACTGATAAACTGTTAAGGGATGTACACTGCTGGCAATTACTTTACTTTTGCTTTTGCATTTCATTTAAAATTTTCAAGATGCAAAAAAATAGCATTTTGTGAACCATATCTGGTGTGCAGGAAGTTGAGAGTATAAGGAAGAGAAAAAGGCAAAAAGGGAGGAGTCAGTAAATATAGAGTCCTAAGCCTAAACTACCTGAAAAATTGAGATACGATGAATAGAAGACACATAAATTAGGATAAATAATTTGAATACAGGGAGAGGAGTTCCATTTTAGATATGTTGAATTTGACGTGCTCACATGGGTGAGCTTTAAGCCTATGCTCTATTGGCTTGGTAAAAATGAGAGAGAGAAAATTCAAACAAAAGCCTCTAAAACCTCATATTCTAAATGCATGGTCAGTACGTAACTGGAGATGAGTAGAGATGTCTAGCAGACTGATTCCATTTTAATTTTTTCTGTAATTAGAGGAAGAGAATCTTCCTCAAAACTCACAGTCAGTTTTCCTTTTTGTAATTTATTTACTGGGGGCCACTTGCAGAAGAATCCAGGCTGAAGTTCTTGCTCTGAGTTACTTCACTAAAAGCCCATAAATATCCATCTCAAGTCTGTGATGAGTTTATCTGCTGGTTCATAAAATGTCAAAGACTTTGTGGGAAAAGGGACAACAGCATCACACTTGTATTTGAAGCCTGACATGGAGGTTCCAACTATTTTCAGCATAGTCTAAAACATTAGAAATCTACCACACTCAAGATGCTTGAGATCCCACATTTAGTAAAGGAATATGCCCCATGATCTCAATGGGAGGGAAGTATTCATAGAGGTTTAATTCTATCTATTGTTCTTTGATCAGGAATAGGTCACAAAGTCCCAATTTCCTGATGTAATTTTAGGGAAATTAAACTGGAACAACTAAAAATTGCATCATTAATTATATTCGGTATCAACTGAAATTACTACTTGATACAATCCTGGGAGTAGAACACATAGATGAGATTAGCTACTCACAGCTTCATTTGTTAGAAGGCACTGGTAGATTACAGATTAGCTAAAGAGATAACACCTAATACACACACACTCATACCTACACATACATTGCTTTCCTCTTAAAAGTCTCAGGTTAACTGTAGGTTTAAAAACTAGGCAATTGCTCTTATTCTGAGCTGGGTGGTTAAAGGTTCTAAAACCTGAAGTGTTTTTAAAAATATATTGATGCCAGCCAGGCATGGTGACTCATGCCTGTAATCCCAGCACTTTGGGAGGACAAGGTGGGCGGATCACCTGAGGTCAGGAGTTCGAGACCAGCCTGGCCAACATGGTGAAACCCCGTCTCTACTAAAAATGCAAAAATGAGCTGGTGGGCACCTGTAGTCCCAGCTACTCAGAGGCTGAGGCAGGAGAATCGCTTGAACCAGGGAGGTGGAGGTTGCAGTGAGTGGGCATCATGCCAGTGCACTCCAGCCTGGGCAACAAAGTGAGACTCCATTTCAAAAATACACACGCGCACACACACACACACACACACACACACACACACACACACGGAGAGAGAGAGAGAGAGAGAGAAATAGATAGATAGAGATACCAAGCCTCCACTCTCACAGAGTCTGAGTCAACTGGGCTAGAACAGGGCCTAGACATTCCCATTTTTTAAAAGGTTACCAGGTGATTATGAGAGCCCACGATTGAGAACTACAGATAAATGCTATTTTATTCAGTCTTCTTAATAACAATAATAAGTAGGCTGTGCCATAACAATTTTGCATATCAAGAAAATGACATTCAGCTTAAAGCTAAGATTTGAATCCACATCTTTAGGATTTTTAAATCTATGATTTTCCCCATCAATTTATGTCTTAAGACTTCTGGTGAGACCAGGGAATTTCCATGGAAAGCTGTGCGTAACTATTGAGAGAGAAAAGAAAAAGAAAATTCAATTATTTAGACTAAAAATGGAAAATGTATTTAAGCTTTTGAGCAAAAGTGTTGTAGCGTATTCACTGAAGTTTTACAGGTTTGCCTGAACAGAGAGCTTAATGAATCTTACTTCATTACATGAAGTTATATTGGAAAAAGCTATGAAGTATCACACCCCTCCCAATTCCCCTGCCCAAACTTAAAAAATGTGGCACAAAAAGATAACATTTCAGAGAATTTTTTCCATGTATATTTAAATGTTATAGAAAACAAGATTTTTATATCGTATTTCTCTGACATGTAATCTCTTTCATAAAAAATGGACAGTGTGAACTGTTATATATCTATTGTGACTATCATTGTTGAGTATTTCCTTTGAATCTTTCTGCTCCCCATTTATGTATGGGGACATAAGGAAAGAATACTGTTGAATAGGCAAAATATTATCATGGGCATCTTATCCCTACTGTATTCTTGAAACACCAGTAATTAACCAAATGTCAAAATCTAAATCTGATCTTTAGGTAGGTCAGTTTTCTCTCAAATCAAGTACTACTGCCTCCCCCTCCTCTCCATTTTTATTTGCTCTCTTTGGCAGAGCTGCCAGCAGCAGATGTAGTAAGAATGTGTAGGGCCGCCAAGACGCTTAATCAAGTCCTTGTGATTGTTGTGGCTGTCACCTCAAGTTTTAGATTCAGAAACATGACTTTATTAGCTCATCCACAGATGATCAGATTCTTGAGGGGGAGGAAAATTTGTATTGACAAAACTTACGAGCAATCAATTTATAAATCATTATGCCAACTTGTTAAATTACAACAGAAATGAATCTTGGTCCTGGATCAGTTTGCTCTCTGGGTTGGTATTCTTTTTGGTTTGTTCATTCTATCAATAACAATGTATTGAATGCCTGTTTCTTGTAAGATACTTTTCTTATTGGGTTTGTCTTCACAGGGTAACTGATTGCAAACCAGAAGTGATTTGGGTTGTTTACTGGTTGCAAATAATGGAAACTCATTCAGTCTTGTTTGAGTTAAAGAAGATTCATGGAAAAATAATGGACACTTTCAGAAAGTACGGAAGTATAGTTAGGCCTTGAGGATATGGGGATGTGACTAGGCAGCTCTCTCTTCTCTCTTTCCTGCTCTGGTGCTCTCAGACCAAATGGTGTCTCATGTCTACAGCCCACTGCACATTTGCCCCATGCCTGGCTTGCTTTGCTTGCATGCAGCCTAACATGTCTGTCAACACAATGTGGCCCCTAATTTGGAGCATACAAGCCCTCACAGCCAGCCTGCAGTGCCCATGCCCATTCTATCTGCTCAGCCTCTAAGCTTCTTAGTGAATATCCTCTTGAAAGGAGTCTGATTGGCTTAACCTAGACTCTGGATATTTCCTCAGTTCCTGTGTCTAAGTCAGACTCAATCACACTTAACATACCTGGCACCTGGACCTATTCCTTCTCTGGGGGCTGGGAATTCTATTTCAATAGACATAGTCTAGAACTGCGCTCTTTAATATGGTAGCCACCAGCTAAATGTGGCTATTTAAACTTAAAATTCAATTAAAAATGAAATCAGTTCCTCAGTTTCACTAGCTTCAGTTCAAATACTCAGTAGTCACACATGGTTAATGGCTACCATAGTGGAGATTGTAAGTAAAGCACATTTCCATTATCACAGGAAGTGCTCTAGAGAAGTGCTTCAAGTTACCTGAGCATCTTGTTAAAATTTGGATTCTGATTCAGTTGGTGTAGGTTGGGGCCAGAGATTCTGTAATTCTAGCAAGACCTTAGGTGATGATGGTATGGATTCATGGACCACACTTTGAGAAGCAAGGATAAAGGAAACCACTGTGTGTGAATTAGGGCCACTGTGTGAGCTGTATGTTGAACGGGTAGGAGCATATTTCATCTGGAGGAAGTAGAAAAGGGATGGGGTAACTTGGTTGGAGTAGAGGAAGGAAGAGAAAAACGAAAAGTCACTTGGCTAAGAAAGTGAGGCCCTAGGCTGGCTGCAGTGGCTCATGCCTGGCATCCCAGCACTTTGGGAGGTGGGTGGATCACCTTAGGTCAGGAATTCAAGACCAGCCTGGCAAACATGATAAAATGTATCTCAAAATAATAAGAACTATTTATGACAAACCCACAGCCAATATCATACTGAATGGACAAAAACTGGAAGCATTTCCTTTGAAAACTGACACAAGACGAGGATACCCTCTCTCACCACACCTATTCAACATAGTATTGAATGTTCTGGCTAGGGCCATCGGGCAAGAGAACTAAATAAAGGGTATTTGAATAGGAAGAGAGGATGTCAAATTGTCCCTGTTTGCAGATGACATGATTGTACATTTAGAAAACCCCACCATCTCAGCCCAAAATCTCCTTAAGCTGATAAGCAACTTCAGCAGAGTCTCGGGAAACAAAATCAGTGTGCAAAAATCACAAGCATTCCTATGCGCCAACATAGGAACTACAAACCACTGCTCAAGGAAAAAAGACAGGACACAAACAGATGGAAAAATGTTCCATGCTCACGGTTAGGTAGAATCAGTATTGTGAAAATGGCCATATTGCCCAAAGTAATTTATAGGTTCAATACTATGCCCATCAAGCTACCAATGACCTTCTTCACAGAATTGGAAAAAAAAAGCCATCTTAAACTTCATATGGAACCAAAAAAGAGCCTGCATAGCCAAGACAATCCTAAGCAAAACAAAAACAAAAAACTGGAGGCATCATGCTACCTGACTTCAAACTATATTACAAGGCTACTGTAATCAAAACAGCATGGTACTGGTACAAAAAAGAGATATAGACAAAGGGAACAGAACAGAGGCCTCAGAAAGAATGCGACACAACTACAACCATCTGATCTTTGACAGACCTGCCGAAAACAAGCAATGGGGAAAGGATTCCCTGTTTAATAAATGGTGTTGGGAAAATTGGCTAGCCATATGCAGAAAGCTGAAACTGGATTCCTTCCTTAAATCTTATACAAAAATTAACTCTAAATGAATTAAAGATTTAAACAGGAGGCCTAACACCATAAAAACACTAGAAGTAAACCTAGGCAATACCATTCAGGACAGGCATGGGCAAGGACTTCATGACTAAAACACCAAAAGCAATGACAACAAAAGCCAAAATAAATAAATGGGATCTAATTAAACTCAAGAGCTTCTGCACAGAAAAAGAAACTATCAATAGAGTGAACCAGCAACCAACAGAATGGGAAAAAATTTTTGCAATCTACCCATCTGACAATGGGCTAGTATCCAAAATCTACAGAGAAATTAAACAAATTTACAAGAAAAAATAACCCCATCAAAATGTGGGGGAAGGATATGAACAGACACTTTTCAAAAGAAGACATTTATGCAGCCAACAAACATATGAAAAACTCATCATCACTGGTCATTAGAGAAATGCAAATCAAAACTGCATTGAGATACTACCTCACGCCAGTTAGAATGGCAATCATTAAAAATCAGGAGACAACAGATGCTGGAGAAGATGTGGGGAAATAAGAATGCTTTTACACTGTTGGTGGAAGTGTCAATTAATTCAACCATTGTGGAAGACAGTGTGGCAATTCCTTAAGGATCTAGAAATAGAAATACCATTTGACCCAGCAATCTCATTACTGGGTATATATCCAAAGGATTATAAATATTTCTATTATAAAGGAACATGCACATGTATGTCCATTGCGGCACTGTTCACAATATCAAAGACTTGGAACCAACCCAAATGCCCATCAATGATAGACTGGGTAAAGAAAATGTGGCACATATACACCACGAATGCTATGTAGACATAAAAATAAATGAGTTCATGTCCTTTGCAGGAATAGGGATGAACTGGAAACCATCATTCTCAGCAAACTGAGGCGAGAACAGAAAACCAAACACCACACGTTCTCAATCATAAGTGGGTGTTGAACAATGAGAACACACAGACACAGGGAGGGGAACATCACACACTGAGACCTGGGGGGTGGGGGGCAAGGGAAGGAAGAGCAGGGGATGGGGGAATTGGGGAGGGATAGCATTAGGAGAAATACCTAATGCAGATAAAGGGGAGATGAATGGGGCAAACCACCACCATGGCACATTTATACCTATGTAACAAACCTGCACGATCTGTGCATGTACCCCAGAACTTAAAAAATAAAAATAAACAGACAATGACAAAAAAACAAAGTGAGGCCCAAATGTTGGTTCAAAGAATGCAGACTTTTTTCAATAGATCAGAGCTTTTCAATTAAGAGGAGAGCTACACTAGTGCAAGCGTTGGCACATTTTTTTTGGTAAAGGTCCAGATAGTAAATATTTTAGGCTTTGTGGGCCATACTGTCTCTGTTGCAATTACTCAAGTGTGCTGTTGTAGCATGAAGGCAGCTATAGGCAGCACATGAAGAAATATGTGTGGCTGTGTTCCAATACAACCACATGCTTCCAAAAACAAGCAGCATGTGTTGGATTTGGTCCACGGGGGCATAGTTTGCTGATTCCTCTACCAGTGGGTCATATTGGGTGAATGAATTTGTAGTGAAGTTACAGCATGTCAGTGAGCAATTCTGTATAGCACAGAGCCTGTCTTAGTCTCATTATTAGTTATTACTAAATAAAATAACAGTAAATATCAATCATTAATATATTTGGTTTCATTTCAAATTCAAAGCAAGAATTCTCTAACACACGAAACATTTCAGTCATTATTGAAGTTGAACCATGATATGTAGAGATTAAGAGGTGCCCCAGAAACACAAAGTGAAACAAACTCTAGACAATCAATTTAAAAGCAAAATCCACTAGCTGCCCCCTTTTATTATCATGTTAAAGCAGAAAATTGTCATCTAAATCCCAGATTATAGAATTGCCTTATTTACCACAAAGGGAAAACAAAGTCCTGGGGAGAGATGCTGGTCCAATGTCCATAGTTTAATGAATGACCAATTTAGGGTAAAACTAGGGCTCATATTTCCTAAACAACATCTAACACTTCCGTGACATAGCCTCTATAGAGTAAATGAGGCACTGCTCAAATCCTGTTCAAGTGCAATGTGCTCCTACTCAGAGAAATGGCACTAAGTTGTGGCTGTAGACACAAGCATTAAAAACTACAGATATTCACTGAACATTTCAAAAGTCATTTCCTTGTTTTCCTAGAGTTTTGGGAGAAGGCTCTAGATGATAAACATCTCTCTAAAGAGCTATCCAGTAAATTTTAAATGAAGCCTTTTGTCATTCAGCAAGAATTTCTGTGTGACAAGCAAAAAACAGAAATTAAGATTATTTCATTTATAATTATTTTATAAAGAACAAACCACCATTCCATGCCATAGTTCTGTTGGAGGAAGCACTGATCAAGATGTTGAGAGATCTTAGATCAGTTGAGGCTTCTGATGACTTAGTTTTCTGAGACATGAATTTCAGATCACCATTATCTTCCCTCTCCTCCATCTCTGTCTGCTTCTCCAAGATCTCTTAATTGTAAACACATTATCTTCTCAAAGACCTGCCTTTCTTCACACAGTTCAGTTGGTAGTCATTCAGCCAAGAACAAGATCACCATGAGCTTCAGGGTAAGTCACTCCGATGGTATCATGAACTAATTAGGGTTAATGTTAAAGGGCTGTGATCCCATGACACCACTCTCAGTCATGCAGAACAAATAATACCAATCCTATTTCCTAGATGAGGAAACTGAGGCTCAGAGAGTAGCAGCAACATGCCCAAGACCGTTTGGAAGGTATAAGACTGCCTCCACTCATATCTGCTGTCTCTAAGTCTGGGCCTCCTCTCCCATGCTTCATGATGATTGTGGCAGCTTTGTCATTTTTCAGGATATGGTGGGACCTTGGATAGGGACAGGGTCCAATCATTATGGAGACAGAATGTCCCAACAGCCTCATGTGATGGAAGAATTCAGGGTTAAAATTATTTTGATGAAAAAAGAAGTAATATTTCTTGAACCTTAGTTTGTGAACTGATATTTACCATCCATATACATGAACAACAATTTATTATGTAAGAACAGTTGTTTGTTGTAACGAAAATGTCTTTATCTCAGCCAATGGGTCAAACCAGAGTCTGGGGGTCAACTTTGACTCTTTATCTGTCTTAATTCATCACAATAATCACCCATTTAATTTTAAAACAGTGCTTTATTGTTTTTAAAAACATTATAGAAGTAATAAATTCGATTTAAAACAAGTAAAACATTATAAAGATATATAAAAATGAAATTAAATTTCTGCTCTTTTGTCTTGGTTTCTCCCTTTGGTCTTGAGGTAATTAATTTAACATTTTGGGATGTCTCCTCCAAAACGTACATATGCATAGGTAGGGCCTTTTTCACTCTCTTTTTTCTATTTTTCTTTCTTTCTTAAACACAAGATTATAGTATAAATATAGTTTAAAAACCTGTAATTTGCTCCTTTTTCGTTACAAAAAAATTGCCTCTTATTGTTTTCATTTCTCAAACAAGAGTGAGATTGAGCGTATTTTCATAGGTTCAGTCACTATTTGTATTGCGCATCTTTTGCTCACTTTTGAGTGTTAATTATCAGTATGTTACAGCTTTTACTATATCATGGACATTGACCACAAGATGGCAAATAATTTCTTCCAGTTTAGCGTTTGCTTTTAGTTTATGACTAAAAGCAAATGCTAAACTGGAAGAAATTATTATACCTTTGCTATACAGTTTTTCATTTTGATGTATATTAGTCCACTTTTTTTTTTTTAACTATGCTGGCTGTTTTTTTGTGTGTGTTACTTATAGAGACATTTTTCACTTGCCCTTATATTATATGCATAGTCACCTATACTTTCTTCTTATATTTTTATGTTAAAAATATTAGCTCCTTTTTAATCCACTCACTTCTGTTTATATAAGGTGTTAGGAAGAGATCTGCTTTTATTTATTCCAGATGGATAAGCAATGGACCCAACTGAGTTAACAGTAACATCCATCCTTTCTCAGTGGTTTGGGATGGTGGCTTTATTATATATTACCTTCTCATATATTATAGGATAGCTTTTTGGAATCTCTTTATGTTCCACTCATCTTTTTATTGGTTCATTTGATAGCTGCCTTCTCTTGAAAGTTTCCAGAGCAGAAGCTGCTGATCTGCTCCCAACTCCTATTTTGCGGATGAACTCTTTGGCAGACACATTTTCTCTTTTCTATCTGAAGCCTAAAGGATTCCACATATTTTTAAGTAACAGAAGGAGGGGGCACCAATGTCCTAAACACAGTAATCTACTTCCCTGTGACTTCAATAAACACTGACATCTCATCCCAATATTCTGAAAAGAGAAGAAAGGAAGATTCTCTTAGGAAAATGAGCAGCAGTACACCACATATTCTCTCAAAATGCTAACCCCATTAGTCTTTTTCCTTGATTGAATCCAGTCTTTCTCTAATCTCATTAGTCCCCATTGCCATGCCTGGAGTCTGAGGCCTCATCCATCCCACAACTACCTATGTAAGCTTACCCTGATCCAACCATCCTCGTAAATCAGACATCACAGAATGTAAGGAGATCAGAAGATCAACACTTTTGCCTTAAGTCCTTTGGAAATTAAAACAGAAAAAAAAAAGGCAAATTTTTCCCCATGGATCTGAAGCTTTATTTTGAAAACAGTTTTAAAAACCTGGATTAATGATAATTTCTGAGCTATTTTCTGAGGAAAAATATTCATAGCAACAATGACAGTGATAATAAGATCAAAAAATTGTTTTAAATTATTTTAAGAAAGGAAAAGAAAAATCCCGGCAGCTTTTTGTCTCTTCCCTTGCCACTTTTCCTCTTAGTCTCACCAGGTACCTTACATTCCTATGCAAACATCAATTTTAAGTGTGCAGAGATGGCATCCTTTGAGACTGAAGGTCTCAGTGTAGAAAGCAAATATATTAAATTACCAAGCAGAATAGAAAACAAGGAGTCTGCCTTTCACACTCTTAAATCTCTCTCCAACGTGCCAGAAATTCTTTCAAGATAGCTTCAAAACACAACAGCTTGTGAGGGAGCTGCATGGCTGCCAGCCATCACAGTTTGGCATCCAATCCAGCCTGTGACCATTCTCGACCCATCCTCACCTAGAGACTTCAGGGTTTTAGAATCACCTGTAAAGGTGGGTTTTCACTTCCTCAATGTTCTTGTATGCCAGCCGCTTCACCCAAATGGTTGAATCAGACATTTCTGGTTACCAAATCCTTTCCAAGGGATACGGAAAATGGATATAAAATATGCATGCAGATCCAGAAAAAGGCTCCACCTCTGTCTCCTCTGAATCATGGGGACTTTGTGAAATTTATTGCCCACAAGGGACAAAAGAGCAAAACAGATGGTGAGATTTCATGCTTTTTTTGGAGAGTTAAAAATATCATCAATCATGTAGTTAGAAATTGGCAGTAACTGGATTTTTGTTATTCCATAAGTTATACCACACAGAAAGTTTTATATGCAAAAGAGCACAGATGAACCACCTGAAGTAGACATTGATTTCTAGCTGCCCAGGTTATTGACAGAACCCAGAAACTTCATTCTCAATTTCCATTGTAGCTGTGACCATAGCATCCTGAGTTTCTCCAGTCAGACACATTCACTGTGACACCACAATTTGGGAGTGTGCAACTTGAGAAGGAAGTGCCGTATGGACTCCATGGCAGGGAAGCATACAGAGGCCTCCAGCTTCTAGGGTGGCCACAGTTATGAGCCTGAACTTCTGTCCCAGGAGTGGCACTGATGGATGGCAAGAGCAGTGGCCCTTCTCTCCTCACTAGGTCAGTTCTGCTGTGGAGTTTTGGACACTGTTCTGGAAGCTGAGCTTGGATGTGATTTCCATACTCCCAGTGATTCTGTGAAATGGACAATACTATTCTCATAAGTTTATTTTCTGCTTTACAAACCAGAGACAACTTCGATTGCTCACAATTAAGAATCCCGACTAAAATAACACATGGCTTTTATTCATGTACATTAAACATGAAAAAATACTTTCATTATCCTATCAAAGCCACGGATACATTTAACCAGGCAAAAGAGGTCTAAGATGCCAACATTTCCTCTAGGGTAGGCAGGTCTTTGAACTCCCAGAAATCTTGCTCAGGCCTTTGAAGGAACGTACAATAAGGTGACTAATTGACGTGGGTCAAGAGCCCTCAAAATCTTTCTCTGAGATGGAGCAATATACTCAAAATATCTTATCTGCCCCAAATCTGGAGAATGGATGAGCCAAGGAGATATATTTTTTTAGACATTTGAGCTGTTTCTCATTATCTTTCTTTAAACCATGCAGGCACTACTCAAATAATTATGCATTAATTATGTTTGATGTGGTTGCTTCTTCTATATAAGATTGAAAGGCCTATCTCTGTGTGTGAAGAAGGAGGAGGATGGAACAGATGCCGAGCATCTGATGAGATGCTTGGGGAAGACTGTGGTGAGCTGGATACTTTTATTTTCTCAGTAAAAATTGTGAAATGTAACACACATACAGAAAAGAATATAAAATGTATAGGACTCGTAAAGAATTATAATGAAGTGAACACACATATTTTTGTTGAGATTGTTCTTAAAATGAGACCAAAAAATATTACCATCTACAAGCCCCTTGTCTGACCCTGGTTGTGTTTCCCCTTCCTCTTCTTTTAGAAGTAACCATTTTCCTAACTTTTGTGATAACTATTCTTTTGCTTTCCTTTATAATGTATCATCTGCATATGCATCCCTAAAAATATTGTTCAGTTTTTTTCTGTTTTTAAACTTTACATAAATATACTGTAGGTATCCCTTTGTGTTTTTTCTTTTGCAAAACACTATGATAGTGGAATTTGTTCATATGGTCGCATGTGGCTGTGCTTCATTCATTTTCATTGTTGTGGGGTATTTTGTTGTGTGAATACATCATTATTTACTTATCCATTCTACTGTCAATGAACATATGGATGGTTTCTAATACTTGAAGATTGCAAATAATGTTGCTGTGAACATTTTGAATGCATCTTTTGTGGTACACATACATGTGTTTCTGTACATATAAACTTCACAGTGGGGTTGTAGCGTTATAGGATATGGACATTTTAAATATTTCTGAGTAATGCTATACTATTTTTCAAGTGGTTGTATCAATTCACAGCTTTGGCAGCAATAAGAGAGAGTTCCCACCTTCTCCCCAACACTTGTTGACATTTATCATCTTGTAGCTTTATAACGGTACCTAAGGGTGGCTTTGGTTATATTTTCCTGATAATATATATTAGTGAGGCTTAGTATCTATTTTTATTTATTGAGTTTTTGGTAGCTAAATGGTTTTTTAGTAATTTGAGGTTTCCATGAAGTACCCTTTCAATTCCTTTATCCATTTCCCTGTTGGGTTTTATTGACGTAGCCCAAGTTGCTCAGGAAGCAGAACTCGCAGCAAATGAATGTGCACTAGTTCTTTGTCTTGGAGCACCCTTGGAGATCTGGAGTACGGGAAGAGGAAAGTGAGGCCTGGGGAGGGTGAAGGCACATCTGACATGTGTGAGGGTGTTTTGCCACCACAGTTTACTTTTCCTGCTTAAACAATAGATACATTATATAGTTATAATAACTTAATAACCATCTATAATACTTCATTTGAAGCATACCATATGTTTATTAAGAGAACTCAGTATGGCAAAGGTGTCAATTTCTACTAAACCTACTCAAATTTGACCTTATTTTCAAGAGAAAGTAATGAGGGTTTTTTTAAAAAAATATGAAGTATACTAAAAAAAAAAAAAGCCAAAATGTATAAAATATTGAAAAAACAGTCATGAAGAAAGACTTGCCTACCATATAATAACACATTAGCTGGCACAGTATTAGACGCATTGTCGAAAGAGAAAGGGCCATTTAAAATCAATGAGGTAAAACACAAATTACTCTAAACCAAATCCAGACAAACCAAAATAATAACTTAAAACTATACTTCAGTTCTCATATCTCCCCATCCTGGCCACCACCCCGCTCCAAATAACAAAGGTAGAAATGGGGTAATAGGATGTAAGAACACTCTAATTACAAAAGCTAGAAACTGTACAAAATTGGTGGATCTGGCTACAAAACAAACAAACAAAACCTTAACCTCTAGGTAGAAAATCATAATATAAAATAAAGTTTAAAAATAAGCTAGGTAAAACATTTGTAACATATATTCATAGAAAAGACAAAGAAGCTTTGTTTGTTTGTTTATTTATTTATTTATTTATTGTACTTTAGGTTCTGGGCTACATGTGCAGATCATGCAGAATTGTTGCATAGGTACACACATAGCAATGTGGTTTGCTGCCTCTATCCCCTGTCACCTGTATCTGGCATTTCTCCCAACTCAGAAAAAATAAGTTCACGAAAATGTACAGTGGTAATAAACGTTGAAATTACGCACAGTCCACATTAGAAATCAAATAATTTTTTCACTTTATATATTTGGAAAGCTTTAAAAGGCTGACAAAACTCAGAGTAGGAGACAATGTGGGGAAGCAAGAACTTTCACACAAGTTTGGTGGGTTCAAGTGTTATAACTATATTTCAATATGGTCATGCCTCTTGAATTAGTAATTCCACTTCAGAAATGTAGCTTAAGGAAACAATCAAACATGATATAAAAATATAAGGACAAGGATGCCTGTTAAAATGTTGTTTATAAAAGTGAAAAATAGAATATACCACAACTACTGCACCAATCTAATAAGAGATTTTTTTTAGTTTACTCTTATAATAGAATTCTATTCTGTCATAAAAATTGATGAGGAATAGAATGAAATAAACACTCAATCTTACAGTCAGCCAGAAATAGTTTCAAATGAGTAAACCGTCTTGCATTAAAACAAAAGAGCGATGTCTAGCTAGTATCCATAACGTACAATGAAAAGAAAACTTGAAGTTCTTTGCAAAGCATGGGCCTTAGAAGCAGAATGTGGTTGGCACACATTTGAAAGAAAATTATTTTCTCTTAGGACAGCACAGGGACCAGGCCAGGTGTTCTAGAACCTCAAGTCTTATGAGCATGTCCTGGGTATTCAAGGAGGTTAGCCTTTGAACCTGATCTGGGCTCTAAAATTGATGGAATGCACAGGTGGTACAAACAGTAAAGAATAGGTGGGATCCTGAGCAGAGCCATGAAGGAAACAATAAAAGAGAGGCGTTAGCATCAGCTGTGTTTGTCAATGCAACATTTACTTTAGAGGACATCCCAGAGGTCACAGACCTTTTGGTCCTACCACGAATCCAGGCACTAATCAGCTAAGTAAGCATGTACTATAATATTTTGGGGTCTTTGCTGCTTTTGCCCGTAAGTATCCCTGCAAAGTCTGGTTCATAGGTTGGGAGAAAGCGTTATTCTTGGCAGTATTTGTGGGATGGATTGGCATTTTAGGGCTCCTGGTAGGATTTTTACCTGTTTTTATACCTGTAAAGATGGGGAAAATTTATGGAACACAGGAGGATTTGTCAGCCTTGACACTACTGACTTTTGAATGGATGCTTATTTTGTGGTGTTGGAGACTGTCCTGTGCCTTGTGGAATGTGTAGCAGCATCCCTATCTTTTACCCACTAGATGCCAGTAGTACCTTTGCCCCTGGTTGTGTAAACCAAAAATGTCTTCCAATATTATAAAATGTTTCCTGAAGCAAAATGGCCTCTGGATGGGAACTACTTAAACAGGAGCTAGATGATATCTTGTAAAGTGGGATGGTATCTTTAAGTAAGAAAACAGTAGAATGTGCACCAAGATCCTATTTTTATTTGAGAAAATATATGCTCATATACAGATATACATTAAAGTGTTTGATTCTGAGTGCCATTTTATTCTATCTGTGTTTTTGTCTTTCCTAATATTTTGACAATAGACATGTAATTGTTATATTGAAAGAAAAACATATATTTTAAATCTTAATAATGTTTCATATATGCATACAAATCCCAAAAGGATATATGACAAAATGGTAATGACAGTTGTTTCTTAGGATTAGGCTTTTTGTTTTTCTTGTTCTTATTTGTATTTTCTAAATTTCTTACGGCGTACACATACTAATTTTGTAATCAGAAACAAAGTAAATTACTTCAAATGTAAATCCCAGATCTCAACTAATCACTAGGTCTCTGCAGATAATTAAGCCTATTAAAATGCATACTTCTTACTTCAGTTGCTTAATTCTTTATAACTCTTAGACAATGGTTGAATGATTACTCCTAGTGGAAAACCCAAAGAATGTCCACAAATGTTCTCCAGTCACCTCATTACACCTCCATCTCAACTGAAGAATCATTTCTTATGTGGTGTGAAACTGATTCCATTCATTGTGATCATCTTCAGTTTTTCTTTTCTCCCCTCAAAATCTCTCCTCATATTGTCTTTTCTTTTTCTCAGCCTCTGCATTCTGTAAAGAATGATCTATGTATTTTTTCTGAAATGTACAAATAAGTCTTTTCTCTTTTGCTTTTCATACAAAAATTAACAAGCAAGTCCAGAAAGGAAATGAGGAGGGCTTTTCTTCTTCCCCTAAGATAGTGGTTCACAGCTAAGGTCAGGGACCCAGGATTGACTTGGAGAGTTTTCCCTATAAGGCATGCTTTCTCTTCTTTCATGTTTTGTTACAGGTAAGGATGGAAAGTAGACTTAGTATGTGACACATGGAAAAACGTTACCCCACCCCATGTGATTTTGATATCAGCCTCTGCTTCAAGTAATTTTGCACCTCCCTCCAACCCAAAAACATATCATGTGATTCCTTCCACAGTCCTCCACCCGTCTCACCGCCAGAGTGATCACATGATTCCAGCAGGCAGATCAGATTCCCTCTCCCTGGAATTTAAATCATGGGTGAAGACACCCATGAAAATAGTTAGGGCTGAATTATCTGGTGCAGGAGATACCAGGAGCTGCCATGGCTCTGGAAGGGTAACCACTGTGCATACACAACCATTCATGCCTTCCCAATCCTGTCCAACCCCAAGAGAATGCTTTCAAGCTCTAGTTTATCATATTTAGGTTGTGAGAAAAATCTCAGATTAAGGTTAGGCTTAATTTCACAGCAATGGAGAGTAGACTGTAGTTGTTTCTGCAGGTTTAGTACGTTATTGGAAAAGTCTTATTCATACCAGGTGAGAACATGATTGGCTACAGTTTCAAGTGGAAGCTTTAACCTGAAAAAGAGAGAGAACTCATTATATTGTCAAAGGCTGAAAACATGTCAGTAAGGAAATGAGACAAGGGCTCTCCACGACATGGAGCTGTCAGTGCTAAACCTGGGAAAGTCCTAGGCAGACTGTTGAGAGGTCAGGCAGGCATCTATTTTAACAAACAGAGTGTATTTAATATAAAATTGCTAGGATTTATAAATTGCTAGGATAAATAAAAGAAGGGCTTTTTTCACATCTTTTTTTCCTCCAGCTTCTTCAAGTCTTAGTTTTATGCAAAAGGAGTTTTAGAAATTACCTTATTAAAAATTTTCTACTGCAGTAGAGATAGAACTATAGGATAGCTCTTTTAATAACACATTTGCAAATTGTATTTTTATTGCCTTTGAGTATAGTACACCTTTAGGAAAAGCTTAGTAAGCTTACTTGCTAATCATTTACAGCAACAGTTATCATTGTTAACCCATCATTAATTTTCACAATAGCTGTTGTTTTATGACTCAAGTAATTAACTAAATGATGTTTCACAAGCATTTTAAACAACTCTTACATGAGGGGCCTTAATGTGTGTAACAAGAAAGGATATTAACAGGTTTATTGGCACTAGGAAAATTTTTGCCTTGTCCTTGGGTGTCAGAAGCTTAAGAAACTTAGTCAAATCAGACATTTGGCCTCTTTAACACTTAACCTCTCGGCCTTCCAAATTGAGCTACCAAGCTATTTGCTTTTCAGAAACTGACTTCCATTCTTAATGGAAAAATATATTTCTAATCCTTATTTTTCTAAAGCAGAGCATATAAGATTTCTTTCTACATTCTGTCAATTTTGAGGCTTAGTTCAACACCATCTTCCCTCAAAATGAAATCTCACAAATTGCCTTTGAATCTTCTTAACCCAATCACTCCTATTCATCCTACAGGGCTTAGTTGACATGACACTTCCTCAGAGAAGCTTTCAGTGATTTCCCTATTATACCTGCCTATAGCATCATGACAAGTTTTGTAGCAATAGAAACATAATTGTTTAAGGTCAGTTTTGCTTTTAAAATAGAAGATCCACAAAAGGATCATGTCTGTTTTCCCTCTAGTCATGAGTGCATTGCTTAGCCAATAGAAGGTGCTTGTGGTAGCCAGCCTCCAAGATGACCCCACTGATCTCCACCTCCTGGTGTCAACATTCTAGTTAGTCCCCTCCTACATGTAGCAGAATTGATCTGTTTTGTAACCAGTGGAATGCTGAGGAGGCAATAGTATATCACTTCTGAGATTAGACAATAGAGTATTGCAGTTTCCATCTTGGGTGCTCTCTCTCTCTTCTGGGGAAGGCTAGCTGCCATGTAGTGAGAAACACTATAAAGAGGCTCATGAGGAAAGGAACAAAAGCCTCTGGTCAACAGAAAGGAACTGGGCCCTGTCTACAACTGTGTGAGTGAGCTGAGAGGTGGATTCTCCAGCTCAGGTTGAGCCTTGAGATGACTGTAGACCGACCAGGTCAACAACTTTTCTGCAACCTCTGGAGAGGAGCATTTCACCTAACTAAGGTGCTCTTACCTCCTCAGAAACTGTGTGATTATAGATGTTTGTTGTTTTACGCTGGGGTAATTTATTATGCAGCAATGGATGTCCAATAAAAGGCTGATTAAATATGTGATGACTAAATGACTGCATGGCCTAGGAGGTAATATAATTTATTTAGAAGAATTCATGACAAATTATGTATTTCAACTTCTGTGACCTTATCTTGCTTGCATCAGAAAAAAGACTGATACAAATCTGGAGCAAGAAAAAGAACATGTCATTCTTCCAGCATCTTAAACTTTTCTTTAATATGATATCGTTGTGTCATACATAGTTTGATAATCAGATTTACAGGAGAAATTAGTTTCCTTTCATCTTTTTTCACTAGCAATTTTCTACGTTGGAGACGTTGTTAACGACGAGGGTGATAATTTGTTCAGTGAATGCAGTAGGTTGGGCTCCCCAGGAAGTAGAATTGAGATACATATTAGCATGCAAGAAATGTATTGGTGAATTCTCTCTTGAGATCAACACCTTTGGGAGGAAAAGGGAAGTGAGGCAAGGGAAGGAGTTAGGATTGGGCAGAGGAAAAGGTGGGCTGTAATTTAGTCTCAACAAGGCTAAAGCTGACTACACAGCAGGGCCTGGAGCTGGGATGGCCCTTTGTAGTTCAGAGATGTGGTAAAGGAAAGTGTCCATTATACCCGCAGGCTGATTACAGGTTAGATTGCTGACTGCCCCAGGAAGGAGGTATGTCCTTGGACAAGGTGGGTCCCTTTAGCAAAGGCAATTCAGGGAAAGGACTGACAGCTGAGAATGGTCATCTGTCTGTCCTCCCAGCGAAAGGGGATTCTTAGCGCTACATCTTTGAACCCCCCACATGATATAAATATGTACTTTTTTCATAAAGATAGCTTTAGCTTTATTTTTCTTGGAATAATTCCTTAGAATTTTCTTGTGCTAATACAAACTCTTTGATGTATTCAAGGTGATAGGTACACTAAACTTTTATTGTTGCACCATTTTGCTTATAATATTTTGTCATTAAGCCAAGTTAGTCAGAAGCAAATGCATTTTAAAGGAATTCTTTTCTAGAGGACGTATTTTCTAAATATAGTCTTTCAGAAAATAATTATAAGAAAATTATGTATGATATATATTTTAGAAAATACATTATTCGTAATGAATTGTTGTAAATGAATCATATTACCTCCTAGACCTTTTATTCCATGGTTTATATTTTAAAAATAATATAGATGATGTGTAAAAGAGCATGGCTCACAGCTTCTAACTGAAGTTTTAATGGTAGGACAGCATGACCTCTACTTTCCCACTGTGTATTTGATAATAGTTTCAAATTTATATTTGACAGGTATGTTTCAAATCAATATTTTATTTAATATACTCCAATATTTCACTGAAGCTCAAAGTTCATTGTATATTTGTTGGAAGCTATAAAAATGGAATGGTGTTGAAGTTTTTGCTTTATTGTTCATTTATTAAGTTTAATAAATGTGCAGAAAAGAAATAGTTATCTAGATGTTTTATTTTTTAAAGCATTTTTGTTATAAGCTGTTATGTTTTCCATATACATTTGTGGTTTTGTTGTATCCCTGGACCCATACATTATTTTTGTCTAGATTTTGCTTTGGAAATTATCTTCTTTTCTCTCTCTCTCTGTGAGTGTGTGTGTGTGTGTGTGTGTGTGTGTGTGTAATGTCACTGAAAAAAAATTCTCCAAAATGTTCCCAGAAAGAAATATTTATATTTTGAAGAAACCATAAATCTATCAATAATTGCTATCTAGTTTACATTGTTTATAAGTTGAGAATGATTTAGAAATATTTATAATTTCTTAACCTTATTTCAAAAAATTTTAGTCACTGAATATGCTATAATTATATATATTTGGTTATTTATTTTACATACTCAAGTACTGTAATATTTTGGTTTCATTGCTAGTATTCTGAAATGATATTCTGACATAAAGTAATCAAATTGTTTTTACAGTTTCCTCCAAATGAAGAAAGTTAACATTGTCATGCTTCTATAGCCTTATAGATGTTTAACATTTCAAAATCTTATTACCTATTTCATTTTTTGGAAAATTAAAGTTTCATGCTTGAAGTGATAGCATTCAATGAGAGGAGCTGTTGTTTAATATTAGGATTACACTGCCATGTAGCTCTGCCACCAGAAAGAACATTGATTTTTAAGGAATACTTTTTTTCCTCACCCAGTTTTCTTTGAAATTAGTATATTATGATTGAGATAGTGTTAGATAATAAGTTCACACTTTGCTTCATTAATAATGTAACTGTTACTAGCTCTGAAAATAGAAATTATTAGAAATTTTGTAACAGAAATTATCAGTTCTAAAATAGTTGTATTACAGCTATTTTCCCTCAAATTTAATAATATAAAGACTGTTTTTAATTTTCATTTTAATGCTTTGTCATTTTCTGGGTTTCGATCCTGACTTTCTATAAAAAAATTTTAAATTTTGCATCAGAAAAAATATTTTGTCTTGAATTTGTAACATTCAGCTTGCTCAATTTTAACAGTGATTAATTTTTATACGAATGAAATTTCCATTAAAAACACAATGCCTAGAATATTAGTATAATTATGTTTATGCAATATGTATTTATATGTCTTTAAAGGTAAATGAATTCAGTTATTACACAATATTGAATGACATAATTAAAGCAGTTGTAGAGTTTATGTTGGCAGTCAGCCACTCCATTTAGGTATGTATATAAATGGCAGAATTTATAAGTAGCAATCCCAAATATCAAACTTAGCCAACACAGTGATAGCAACATTGAAGAACAGCAGCCACAATTTAGTGGCACAGGTTACTTGAGACCTTGTTAGATCAACAAAGTATTTTAATTCTTAAAATTGTTTCTACTTTGTAAGTTTTCATAAACAATGAATTTCAACCATGTTACACTAAAGCATTTTATTTCCATCATCCGGAAAACTCACAATATATGTTTACTTGGCTAGAAGGAAAAGAACTTACTCCCATCTGTCAGTCAGCTTTAAAAATTATAATACAGCCGGGCGCGGTGGCTCAAGCCTGTAATCCCAGCACTTTGGGAGGCCGAGGCAGGTGGATCACGAGGTCAAGAGATCGAGACCATCCTGGTCAACATGGTGAAACCCCGTCTCTACTAAAAATACAAAAAATTAGCTGGGCATGGTGGTGCGTGCCTGTAATCGCAGCTACTCAGGAGGCTGAGGCAGGAGAATTGCCTGAACCCAGGAGGCGGAGGTTGTGGTGAGCCGAGATCGCGCCATTGCACTCCAGCCTGGGTAACATGAGTGAAACTCCGTCTCAAAAAAAAAAAAAAAAAAAAAAAAAAAATTATAATACAAAATTGATCAATTATAATAAAAACTTTTCAAAATAAGAAAAATTGTAATGATATAAATGGCAGCCTGTTAGAGGTGGCACCTGCGCAGTATACAACTTGAAAAGCCAAAGGTAGCACCCTTGCCAAGAAGTCAAAAGAATAAATAAGGCACATGCCTTATATTTTGTATATAAAACTTACATCTAGAATACAAAATTGAATATAAAATAGTGTACAAAATTTCTCAAGATAAGTTAAAAATCCTTTGGTTGAGGTTCGTGAAGTCTGGCTTGATATTAAACAGTTAAAAATATTAGTAAATTATTTCCTGTTCTTTTGAGTAAATTAATTTATGTTTAAGGAAGCAGTCAGACATATAGTAGATGTTGAATAAAATAATATTTGATGAATGAATGAATCAGTGCTTTTTGAATATTCAAGAGTGTAGTTATAACTAGATAAAAATCCTGTCTTCATTTGAAATTAACAAATCATATTACAATATGTATATATATATATATGTATATATATATATATGTATAAACCATATATGCCTATATGTGATTAAATAGTTTTATATGCTAAGGAAATAATGAACTATTCATATACATTTTCAAAACCTCCTGTTTTCCTTCAAGCAATATGTAACTTTTACAACAAATAAATTTAGTAAAATTTTAATACACTGCTTTAAATAAAGGTGGCACTCAGGGAGTGTTTCTGCATTGATTGAATGTTTTGATAGATAAGTTTCATAATTATGTTATTAAATTTTTTATATTTTAAACATTTATCTTAAAAATGTAATATATTCTGTATATAGTATTTAATTATATGCATATTTTAAATATTAATGTTAAAATTAATATTATCATTAATAAAAAACCATTCAGCTTAAGAAATAACTCAAAATTCTTATCAAGCTTTGATTTACTATATAAAAGTTATGCACAAATACCACTACACGTATGAGAAATCAGTGTGTTAATGTTGAGTAAAAAGATATTTGAAGGGAATTAGTAAAATGGTAAGTTTAAAAAAGTTTCAGTTTTGTGAGGTAAATCTATCACTTTAATAGCAAATAATTCTATGAATTCCTCCTTTTTTTCCTTATAATCATAAACTTCCACAAACAACAATCTGATAGTCAACAGATATTTATATCACAAGTACTGGTCACATAGGAGATGATCTACAAAAAATTCTTAAATATTATTAAATGTTTATTAAATGTGATCTAAATGGAATATACCATAGTACACCATGTATTTCTTCTCTTCACAATTCCCACTCTTAGAATTTTGACAGAAGCTATAGTTTACTCCTCTCCACATCCTCTGGACTTCTCTGCCAATGGCTGCCTCTAGAATTGCTAAAAGATTTTGGAATTTTAAAATTTCAGGCAATACATTCACCCCATTTTTGTATCCATTCCTTGGTGATTGCCTTCACCTTCTTACCATCAAAACGACAGCAAGATAATCATCTTTTTAGGTTTCCTTGATTATAAATGTTCTGTTACTCATTTTGTAGCTGGAAGGGTCCCTGTCTTTTTCTTGTTGATTTACAGGAATACTTTGAATATTCTACATATTGATCCCTGATTTTCTCTTTTAGTCTGTCAACTTGCTGTTACCTTTGTTCTTGATGTACTTAACTGAACAGAAGTTGTAAATTTTTATATAATCAATTCCTCTTTTTTGCTGCCATAATTTTTTAGGGTTTTAATTATGAAGTTTTTCCCTTAATCCCACTTCAGACACAAGAATATTTCCCTACATTATCTTCTTACCTTTTTAGTTTTAACTTTCATGCTTAGGTTTTTAATCCATTCTGAATCCATCTTGATAAGATGTTAGCCAACTACTCCGTTTTATTTTTCCTCATAAACGATCCAGTTTTCTCTCCACTGATACTAGATTCTTTTTACATTGGTTTGTGAGTTCACCTTAATAATAATGTTTTCTTATACACATAAGTATTTTTTTTTACCCCTGAACACTCCATCTTGTCTACAGCTCCATTTTTCTATTCTTGAATCAATATAGTCAACAGCAGTCCACACATACAACTGTAGTTTCGTAAGATTACAATCCTGTATTTGCTGTAACTTTTCTATATGTATACATGTTTAGATAGACAAATATTTACCATTGTGTTACAATTGCCTGTATCATAATATTCAGTACAGTAACATGCTGTGTAGGTTTGTAGCCTAGGAGCAGTAGGCTATACCATACAGCCTAAGTGTGGAGTGGGTTATACCATCTAGGTTTGTGTAAGGATGCTTTATGATATTCACACAATGCTAAATTTCTCTGAAAATGTCCCCATCCTTAAGTAACTCATGACTACAGAATACTGTTTTTGTAATTTTGGTTTTTCATGTTTAATAACTGACAGGACAAGCTTACTTTCTCTTCTTACATTAACTATTTTTGCACCTTTATTTTTTCATTTATAATTCAGCTTATTGAATTCCCAAAAAATTTAAGAAATTTTTGTTTGGAGTGTATTGAATTCATATCATTTGTAATTGACATCATTGTATTATGAACTTAATTCAATTACATGGAATATATTCCCATTTATTTATATCATCTTCTATGTCTTTTATCAGTTTTAAAATATTTCTCCTAAGAGTTTTTGTGTATGCTTTGTTATTTCTGGATACTTTGATCCTATCAGGACTGATCTCTTATTTTTACTTATAATTTTTGTTTGGTTATATATGGCATAGAAAGATTTTTCCAAGGTGATATATTTACCAGTTTTACTAAGCACTGTAATTCCTATTCCATTGTTTTCTATGTTTGTATTTCTATCATGCTTCTTTGAGTTTTCTTTGATGCTGTTTGTCTAACTTCCTAAGTTGAATTTTTAGCATGTAGTTTTTAACCTCTCTTATTTCCTGGTCAATGTATTAAAGCTGTAAATCTCCATGTGTTGTTTTAGCTGTGTCAAATAAATTCGGATATAGAATGTTTTACTGCCATTTAGTTTTAAGCATTTCATTATTCCTTTGTTAGTGCAAGGGCTTTTTGGCAATACATCATTTAGTTTCTACACATACAGGAATTTTTTAAATCAGATTTTTTATTATTAATTTCCGATTTGATTGCATTATAGTAAGAGAATATAGTCAATATTACAGTGAATCCGTAGAATTTATTGAAGTTATTCTTGTGTCCTAATGTACAGTCAATTTTTATATGTATTTCTAATGTGCTCAAAAAGAATGTGTTTTTCTCTTTTTTGGTTTCAGGATTTCATATGTATCTAATACCTTAAATTTATTAATTAAATTGCTCAACTTTTTTTTCCAAATATCTGCTGACTTTTCGTCTGTTTGATCTCCAAGTTTCTTAGATAGGGTGTGTAAAAATCGTCAGCTATAATTATTGACCAACATATATCTGACTAAAATTCTGTAAATATTCCGAAGCTGTGTTGTTAGGAGAGGATACATTTTGGATGGCTAACATTCTTGTTCTATTGTGTCTTTTACCAGTACATATTTTTTTATGCCTTATACATCCTTTTGCCTTGAATTAAAATTTGCCAAATATATTAAGATTTCTATTTTAGCCTTCCCTCAGTTAATTTTTTAATGTTTTTATCCTTTTATTTTTGTTTCCC
This sequence comes from Sapajus apella, assembly GCF_009761245.1. Classification (NCBI taxonomy): domain Eukaryota; kingdom Metazoa; phylum Chordata; class Mammalia; order Primates; family Cebidae; genus Sapajus; species Sapajus apella. The sequence continues at coordinate 44,700,810 of NW_022436944.1, forward strand.
TTATTATTTTATTTTAAATATATCTTTTGTATATATCACATTGTAAATCTCATGTTTTTAAAAACGCTGTGGCTGACTTGCTTTGCCTCCAGTGCCTTCAAATAGCTGCATTCATTGTTTTATCTTTGTTTTTTTTGAATTTTACACAAGCTTTTACAGATGTTCTCAGCAGGAGGGTCTGACACTACCTATGCTGTCATACCCGGAAACAAGAGAAACGTATTTTTAAATTAAAAACAAAAACTCATTTGTTTTAACTAAATGAGATTAAGACCATTTTTTAGGAAAACAGGATACTTCTCAAATAAGGATCTTCGTTGCAGTTAGACACAAGGCAGATAATACATTAATTCAGATTTCCTTAACTGTAAATGATTACAATTCACTAATCATTCTTATCTTCCATGTGGTTTTCAACTCCAGAACCTTCTTCATTTAATGCAAATATCAAATACTATTTCTGAGGATATATATTTTGAAGGCAACATTAAAATTAATCACATTCCCAAACTGACCCCCTATGCACAAGGATATTACATATATGGTATAAATCACCATCCTAGACACAAAGCCTCTAAGATAGAGGCTTCTAAGTACACAAATATCAAAAAGCTCCACACTTTGATATCTGCTTAATTTACAAATCTCTTAAATCCATATCTTTAATGGTAGTTTTGTCTATAATGGTAGCTAAATTTTGCATCCTGTGATGAAATCATCAAAATCAAGTGTTAAATCTGATTTGGCTACATCAATTAGTACTGATTGTAAATACAGCAAAATCTATTCCAATGGTCTATTTTTAAAAATCTACTTAGAAATAGCTTTTTGGTGATCATGAAGACTCTATCTTGCTAGAGGGAGAGTGCTTTGGATGTCACTGTATTCCCAGCAACTGGTGCAATCTCTGGCACATAGTAGGTTTACCAATGGAGGGCTGTACCATTCATTCTTCATGTCAATCATCTTACCCATAATCCAAGAACAAGTCCACTAATTTCAGGACTTGGTTCAACAAATCTACCATGTGTCTAACATTAGAATTAAGGCTGATAGATCAATTCCTTTTCAAAGTATTTAAGTATAACTCTGGTGAAAATGGCTTTGTAAATGTTATCTCCTGTAAATGAATGTCAATTGCCTTAAAGTAGCCAACGTACATTAAATGTGTAAGGTGACATTAAAAATCTTCTCATAAAAGCTTTTTTGCCTTAAAAATCCACTTAATCCATTAAAAAATACCTTTTAGAATACACAGAATTGCCAAAAGGGAGTATTAAGAAAATAAGGTGATATGGTTTGGCTGTGTCCACACCTAAATCTCACCTTGAATTCCCACATGTTGTGGGAGGGACCCAGTGGAAAGTAATTATTCAATTACTGTGGGGGCATGTCTGTGCTGTTCTCGTGATAATGAATAAGTCTTATAAGATCTGATGGTTTCAAAAAGGGGAGTTTTCCTTCATAAGCTCTCTTCTCTTGTCTGCTGCCGTGTTAGACGTGCCTTTCACCTTTCACCATGGTGAGGCCTCCTCAGCAGAACTGTGAGTCCAATAAAACTCTTTGTTTTGTAAATTGCCCAGTCTTGGGTATGTCTTTATCAGCAGTGTGAAAACAAAGGCATTCAGTTTTATTAGGGAAGCAGAGTATAAAAGTTTGGAAAATTTGCAGCCTGACAATGCGATAAAACAGAAAATCCTGTTTTCTGAGGAGAAATTCAAGCCTGCTCCAGAAATGTCCATAAGCAATGAGGAGCTGAATATTAATCCCCAAGACAATGGGGAAAATATCTCCAGGACAAGTCAGAGGTTTTCATGGCAGCCGCTCCTATCACAGTCCCAGAGGTCTAGGAAGAAAAAATGGTTTCATGGGCTAGGCCCAGGGTTTTCATGCTGTATGCAGTCTAGGGTCTTGGTGCCCTGCAGCCCAGCCACTCTAGCCGTTACTAAAAGGGGCCAAGGCACAGCTCAGGCTGTGGCTTCGGAGGGTAAAAGCAGCTGATTTCGGGGGTATGCCCTGCAAAGCCATAGGGGGGTGGAGCTGCCCAAGGCTGTGGAGCATTAACTTTTGAGTTAATCCTGAAATGAGATTAAGACTTTGGGAGACTGTTGGGAAGGTATGATTGATTTTGAAACGTGAGGACATGAGATTTGGGAGGCACCAGGGGTGGAATGATATGGTTTGGCTGTGTACCCACCCAAATCTCATTTTTAATTCCCACGTGTTGTTGAAGGGACCCAGTAGGAGATAATTATTCAATTACCATGAGGGCAGGTCTCTTCCATGCTGTTCTCATGATAGTGAATAAGTCTCATGAGATCTGACAGTTTTAAAAAGGGTAGTTTTCCGGCACAAGTTCTCTCGTCTCTTGCCTGCTGCCACGTGAGACATGCCTTTCACCTTCCACCATAATTGTGAGGCCTCCTCAACCAGGCGGAAGTCCAATAAATCTCTTTCTTTTGTAAATTGCCCAGTCTTGGGTATGTCTTTATCAGCAGCATGAAAACAGACTAATACACAAAGTAAATATAGACAGTTAATCCTTTGGCCTTCACCCACACTCTCTTGGGCTCAACTCTCTGGGGAGATGATGAGGAGGCAGGGAGAGATAGTAAGACATAGGCTAGCATAATCCTTAACCAATTTTTGAAAAAAACCCAAGAATAAGACCTTGAGCTTCTCAATCCAACATCCCTTATTTGCAGTGATAATATGAGACAAACTAGGTGAGACAAACATATGTTTGAAACTGTATGATTTAGTTGCACTGGCTACAACAGAAGATGTTGGAGAAAAAAAAGTCTGAGCAATATCTAGAGCTCATACATCCAGGTCCAGTTTGACCACTTACATGTAAAAACTCAACTCTACCCTTTATAATCACATCCTTTGTCTGTTGCACAAATTTCTTGCAATCTTTTCTCCAGTGTTTGCCCCAAGATGGAGCTGATAAAACTACCTGTTGTCTGTGCTTAGTTAACTTTTCACATGATTTACACAAAGCTTTTCCATTTTAATGTCATGAAGTAGTAGAAGGTGCCCTTTTACTGCAGTAATTAGGATTGAGGTAATTTACTGAGGTGATTGGTACATGCAAGGACTTCAGTCTCTGCCAGGACTTCTGCTCTAAATTGAATTTCAGCTGTGATATGGATTCATCTCACACTTAAAGTCACAGGTGCCGAAAAATACAAAATTTTTCTCCTTCCTATGTAACTCATTGACTAGGAAAGCATTCTTCATTATTCCTTCAACATATTCTACATTCACTCATTAAAAATAAAGCCGTTATGATCTTTATATGCCTATAAATTAATGCATATTAATATATGCATTATGATCTGTTATGACATGTCATATTAAGTTATGTATCTGTATATATACAAAATAACCTCTAATATCAACATGGTATTTTAATGTTTTCCAAAATTCCTTTCCTAAAATAAAAATATCTGACTTTTTTCCAAAATTTTCCAAAATTTATTTCCTAGAATAAAAATATCTGATATAATGAAATTCCCTTTTTCTACTATCTCCTACCATAGATAGATAATTTATTTGCTTTTTTTGAATAACATAGATAAGACCAGTTTCTAAGGTTAAAAAATAAGTTAATAAATATTTTATTGTTTCACTTAGGCATTGCAACAAATACGGTCATGTCATCTATGTGGTTTGCACATTAGAATGATTTTTTTTTAATAGTTCTGGTAGGAATCAACCCTGATCTTAAGTACTTTTTATAAAACTATGCAATTTTCCATCCACATTTAGTTTAATGTGAATTTGACCAAGTTACAAATCCTGTTTGAACAGAAAGGGGTAGCCACAGTGGGATTATCATGTCCAAATTTAGAGATAACATAGAATGTTTTATTTCTAAAATTTAGAAAATATGCATTACTGAAGTTATTAGTACCTGAAAATAATTATAATTATTATTTACTAATTAACATGTATTATACCATTTAGAAAAAACAAAGATACAAAGAATTCTTACAGAAATTAAGGCTCAAAAGTAGGAGTGCAGTTGCAGGCTAATATAAGTTTACAAATTAAGATGGGAATTTCCAAAGAGGAGCTTTACCATAAAATGGTAAGAGGAGAACAGATATCAGATGTCATGTAGTTTAGGTTTACTTTAAGTATTTTTCAAGAATATGGCTTACTAGAATGTGTGACTGAGATGAGCTAAAAATCCATTATTAAAAACTTAATTTCTCGGTGTCTTTTAGTGAAGAGTTAGATTAAGAATGCTTTAAAAAAAAAAAAGAATACTTGGAGACCATGTTCTGAGGGGCTTCACATATGAGCTTCGGGGTCCTCACCTCTCCTGCAATTATATGCAAAAAACATACCAAAAGGAAATTTTTCCTGAAAGAGGGCCTATAACTTGTATCAGAGTCTCAAAAGAGTCCATCATGATTCCTACTCTCTCCCAAGAGTTATAAACTAGTAGGAAAATGACGTCATGGAGCTTTTTGTTAACAGCAGCAAGAATGAAGGGTGTGCATATATTTCATCTTTTACTGCCAGGTACAACCAGTAAAAGTAATGCATATAAATTGATATGCAGAGCAAAAAGAAAAAAATTACAAACAAAGGAAGCCCCAATGGCCCTCTTCTTACACATTAATAGCTAAATAAACTGCTGCTTTTAGATAATTCTTACCTGACAAGTTCCCAGATTAGGTTAGGGTACATAGCCAAGAAAATTACTGAATGTTAACTTAGACAAAGATGATACACTCTCTTTTTAAGGATTATTTCAATGTTAAATCAGTATGCAAGAGAAAATACAATTTTTGATAAGATGAATCAGAAGATTTGAACCTACAAATGAAATTAACATAATCAATGGCATTTAAAACTGAATTTTTTCTTGCCAAAATACTGTCATGAGCACTTCTGGTATCATTGGTTATTGAAAGAATAGTAAGGTTATTGAAAGAATAAGATTCATAGTTTGGTTTTATTATTAGAAAAGCCAGTTATTATTATGCCTTAGTTTTTAATGTTACAAATTTTGCTCTTAGGTAAGTAGATCATAAACTAAATAAAATATCACTTATCAAAGTCTGTTTATGTCCTCTTTTAAATCCAGAAAACATACTGCTGTCAATTCATTTTTCGCAGGAACCCTAAGTCAACATGACTGCATGCTTCTTGAGTAATCCTTGGCAGGGCCCAGAGCAGTAAATTATATTTTACTACTCAAGATGGCAGAAGTTAGAGCTATCTGAAACTTTTTATCACTTCTCCTTGTAAGGTCTCCTTGCAAGTCTATGGTCTAGAAGTTCTGATGACATTTCAGAGTTAGTCCTTTGCCAGTATAATAATAATAATAATAATAATGATGATGATAAAAGTTTGGTCTCACCCCCTCTACTCTCATCTTCCTCTCCCCTGGCCTTCCCCATCCACTCTAATTTTCATACCCCAGACTCTTTGCTCTCGTCTTTACTCTTGAAGGACAGTCTGGCAGGCTGCAAAATGCGTGGCTTGCATATTCTTTTCATGGGTATCTTGTAATTGATCCACATGCTCTGGTATTAAATGTTGTAATAGAAAGGTGCCAGCTTAGCTCTCTTTCCTTTATAAATGAATTGATCTCATCTTGTTGCCCAAAGAATTATTCTTTTGTATTAAATTTTCATAATTTTAACAGTATATATCTTAGCATTGACTGTTCTGGATTAATTTTATTCTGTATTATAATGTTCTTTTTCAATATATACATTTATCAAATTTTATTTTGTAAATTTGTTGAATTGCATGGTAAGTTTTATTGAATTGTAATTTTTTGGCTGGATGTAGTGGCTTATGTCTGTAATCCTAACACTTTGGGAGGCCAAGGTGGGAGGATTACCTGAGATGGGAGTTCAAGACCAGCCTGGCCAACATGGTGAAACTTCATCTCAAAAAAAAAAAAAAAAGAAGAAGAGGAAAGAAAACATGATATCAGTATGGCTTATCACTGCTGATGTTGACCTTGATATCCTGACTGAGGTATTGTTTGTCAGGTTTCTCAACTGCAAAGTTATACTTTTCCCTCCTTTTCCCTACTGTGCTTTTTGGAAGAAAGTTACTAGGTTATCTTTAAGGAGTAAGGAGTTGTGGCTACTTCTTTCAGGACAGAGTATATATATAAATTATTTAGAATTTTTCTGCATGTAAGCATTATCTCTTCTTATTTATTTATTTATTTATTTAATCATTTATACCAATATGGACTCATATTTATTTAATTTATTGGGTTATAATCTAATAGTACTTTATTTATTTCGTTGCTGAAATTGTTCAACCTTTGGCCATTGGTAGCTCTTTCAGTTGGCTCTTGTGTCCCTTTGACCTATCTCTATCATTGGAGGTTGTTTATTTATTTGTACTTTCTGAAATTAAGCAGCTCCAGGGTTATCTTGTATATTTCCTGCCTCAGTCCTAGAAGCTTCCATTTTTTCAAGAAGCCCTGGTTCCTTTCATTGGAGAAACATATTAGAAATTAAGCTCTGGGCACTATGTGTGCTTATTACTACAGTGTTGCAGTGTTGTTACTTCTAGGTCTTCTTAGATGACAGAACAAAAATATATGTGTGTATACTAATTTGGATATATACACATATCTATAAATATTTCTATATGTAACCATTGTATCTATATTCGACTGAATATCATTTCATATCAGTGTTTCCAACGCTATGCATTACCACATGGATTACCCTTTCTTTCTTATGCATAATCTCACACTCCAATATTGAGAAACCTGGGCCAACCACCCACTATTCCATTTACTTAATTGTTCTGTATAATGGCATACTCTAGTATCAAAATTGTTAATAAGTATCACCTCTATTGTTGGTAAACAATCTTATTAAAGTATAGCAGTTATATATATACATCTATATTGTAATATATTTATATGTATAAACAATTTTTTGTTTTAATATATTTTATAAATATATATAAAGACAGATTTGAAATATATAAATATATATATTATATAGATGGAAATAGATTCACATATAAATATATAATTTATATATAAATTATTTTATATAGATAGTGTATATATTTATATATATTTGTATATATAAACATACTATATATTATGTATTTTATATATATATTTGCCTTGAGTCTTATAGACTCCCTTTATGTCCAAAGTTTCTTAGGTCAATAACTTTTATCCCTATTCCCATAAGTAAGATTTTTAAATACATTTTTAATATAGGTATACATTTTTAATATAGTTAAATAATTGTCACCTTCTACATTCCATCCTAAATGAGTTTTTAAATTTTTTAGTACATTAAGGCTTAATCTTGGTAATTAAAGTTCTTTGGATTTTGAAAATGCATGTTATGTATTTACAATTATAGTGTCCTAAAGAATAGTTTTGTCTCCCTACAAATTTCTCAACACTTTACTTATTTAACCTTCTCCAACTTCTTCCTTAATCCCTGACAATCATTGAGCTTTTCACTCTTCCTATAGTTTGCCTTTTGCAAAAGATCTTATGATTGGAAATACATATAGTATGTAGCCTTTTGAAGCTGGCTTCCTTTGACTTAGCAATTTGCATTTAAGATTTGCTATGTTTGTGGCTTGATCAGACATTTTTAATTTTTGCTGAACAATATTCCATTGTGAGGATGTGCCATTATTATTACTATTATAACTATTATTATTTTTGAGACAGGGTCTCACTGTATCACTCATGCTGGAGTGCAGTAGCACAATCATGGTTCACTGCAGCCTTGAATTCCCAGGTTCCAGCAATCCTCCCACCTAAGCTTCCCAAGTAGCTGGGACCACAGGTATGAGCCACTACTCCTACCGAGCATACCATTACTCTTTAATCCATTGTAGTTATGGTTGCTTCCAGTTTTTCATGATTATGAATAAAGCTACTACAAACATTCATGTGCAGATTTTGTGTGGACATATGTTTTCAAGTCAACATGATTGCTGGATCATATGGTAACTATGTTTAGCTTGTAAGAAACTGCCAAACTTTTTTCCAAAGTAGCTGTATGATTTTCTTTTCCCAACAGGAATAGATGAGAATTCCAACTGCTCCATGTCTTCACCACCAATTGGTATTGTCAGGTTTAAAATTTTTTTAGCTTTTGCATAGTTATGCAGTTGTTCGAATTTGCAATTCCCTGATGATAAATGACATTGAACATATTTTCATATGCTTATTTGCTATCTGTAGATCTTCTTTGGTGAGGTGTCTGCATTATCTTGACTATTTAGGTCTTTTGCATTTCTATGTAAACTTTATATTCAGTTTGTCAATAGCTACATAATATTTTGCTGGGATTTTTATTGAGATTGCATTGACTATATAGAACCAGTTGAGAATAATTAACATTTTCACAATGTTGAATCTTCCATTTATGATCATAAATTATTTCTCCATTTATTTATTTACTTACTTACAAGAGGGTAACACCGTCACCAAGGCTGGATTTCAGTGGTGTGATCTTGGCTCACTGTAACCTCTACCTCCCAGGCTCAAGCCATCCTCCCACCTCAGACTCTTGAGTAGCTGGGACTACAGACATGTACCACCATGCCGGGCTAATTTTTGTAGAGACAGGATTTGCATGTTGCCCATGCTAGTCTAGAACTCCTGGGCTCAAGTGATTGGCCTACATCAGCCTCTCAAAGTCCTGAGATTACCAGCATGAACCACTGTACCTATTTAGCATATAAATTCTGTGCATATTTTGTTAGATTTCCATCTAATTGTTTAATTTAGGGGGCACTATTTTAAATAGTATTTTCAAAAATATGTATCAAATTCCAATTATCCATTGCTAGTATATAGGAAAGCAATTGATTTCAATATTATCATTTTTGATACATTAATGCACTTTTTAATATTGCTAGTAACTTTTTAAATTTTACTTTAAGTTCTGGGATCCATATGTAGAACATGCAGGTTTGTTAAATGGGTATACATGTGTCATGGTGGTTTGTTGTACCTGTCATCAAGGTTTTAAGCCTTGCATGCATTAGGTATTTGTCCTAATGCTCTCCCTCCCCTTGCCTCCCAACCCCCAACAGGACCCAGTGTGTGATGTTCCCCTCCCTGTGTCCATGTGCTCTCATTGTTCAACTCCCACTTATGAGTGAGAACATGAGGTGTCTGGTTTTCTGTTCCTGTGTTAGTTTGCTGAGAATTATGGCTTCTAGCTTCATCCATGTCCCTGCAAAGGACATGAACTCATCCTTTTTTTTGGCTGCATAGTATTGCATGGTGTATATGTGCCACATTTTCTTCATCCAGTCTATCATTCATGGGCATTGAGTTGGTTCCAAGTCTTTGCTATTGTAAAAAGTGCTGCCATACACATACATATGCATATGTCTTTATAATAGAATGATTTATAATTCTTTGGGTATATACCCATTAATGGGATTGCTGGGTCAAATGGCATTTCTGGTTCCAGATCCTTGAGGAATTGCCACACTATCTTCCACAATTGTTGAACTAATTTACACTCCCATCAAGAGTGTAAAAGCTTTCCTATTTCTCCACATTCTTGCCAGCATCTATTGTTTCCAGACTTTTTAATAATCATCATGCTGACTGGCGTGAGATGGTATCTCACTGTGGTTTTGATTTGCATTTCTCTAATAACCAGTGATAATGATCATTTTATCATGTTTGTTGGCCACATAAATGTCTTCTTTTGAGAATTGTATGTTCATATCCTTTGTCCATATTTTGATGGGGTTGTTTGCTTTTTTCTTGTACATTTGTTTAAGTTCCTTGTAGATTCTGGATATTAGACCTTTGTCACATGGGTAGATTGCAAAATTTTTCTCCCATTCTGTAGGTTGCCTGTTCATTCTGATGATAGTTTCTTTTGCTGTGCAGAAGTCCTTTAGTTTACTTAGATCCCATTTGTCAATTTTGGCTTTTGTTGCCATTGCTTTTAGTGTTTTAGTAATGAAGTCTTTTGCCCATGCCTATGTCCTGAATGGTATTGCCTAGGTTTTCTTCCAGGATTTTTATGGTTTTGGGTTTTACATTTAAGTCCTTACTCCATATTGAGTTAATATTTGAATAAGGTATACGGAGGAGGTCCAGTTTCTGTTTTCTGCATGTGGCTAACCAGTTTTCCCAGCACCATTTATTAAATAGGGAATCCTTTCCTCATTGCTTGTTTTTGTCAGGTGTGTCACAGATCAGATGGTTATAGATGTGTGATATTATTTATGAGATATTTTCTGTTCCATTGGTCTCTATATCTGTTTTGGTACCAGTACCATGCTGTTCTGGTTACTGTAGCCTTGTAATGTAGCTTGAAGTCAGGTAGCATGATGCCTTGATGCCACCAGCTTGTTCCTTTCATTTAGGATTGTCTTGGCTATATGGGCTCTTTTTGGTTCCAGATGAAATTTAAAGAAGCTTTTTCTAATTCTGTGAAGAAAGTCAATGGTGGCTTGAGGGGAATAGCATTGAATCTGTAAATTACTTTGGGTGGTATGACCATTTTCACAAAATTGATTCTTCCTATCCATGAGCATGGAATGTTTTTCCATTTGTTTTTGGCCTCTTTTATTTCCTTGAACAGTAGTTTGTGTTTCTCCTTGAAGAGGTCCTTCACATCCCTTGTGAGTTGTATTCCTAGGTATTTTAATCTCTTTGTAGCAATTATGAATGGAAATTCACTCATAATTTGGCTCTCTGTATGTCTATTATTGGGGTATAGGAAGGCTTGTGATTTTTGCACAATGATTTTGTATCCTGAGACTTGCTGAAGTTGCTTATCAGCTTAAAGAGTTTTTGGGCTGAGACAATGGGGTTTTCTAAATATACAATCATGTCATTTGCAAACAGAGGTAATTTGACTTCCTCTCTTCGTATTTGAATACTCTTTATTTGTTTTTTTTACCTGATTGCCCTGGCCAGAACTTCTAATACTATGTTGAATAGAAATGGTGAGAGAGGGCATCCTTGTCTTGTGCTGGTTTTCAAAGGGAATGCTTCCAGCTTTTGCCCATTCAATATAATATTGGCTGTGGGTTTGTCATAAATAGCTCTTATTATTTTGAGGTATTTTCCATTAATACCTAGTTTATTGAGTGGTTTTAGCATGAATGGGGTGTTTAATTTTATTGAAGGTCTTTTCTGCATCTATTGAGATAATCGTGTGGTTTTTGTCATTGGTTCTGTTTATGTGATGAATTACATTTATTGATTTGCATATGTTGAACCAGCCTTGCATCCCATGGATGAAACTAACTTAATTGTGGTGGATAAGCTTTTTAATGTGCTGCTGGATTAGGTTTGTCAGTATTTCATTGAGGATTTTTGCATTGATGTTCATCAGGGATATTGGCCTGAAATTTTCTTTTTTTGTGTGTGCCTCTATCATGTTTTGGTATTACGATGATGCTGGCCTCATCCAAGGAGTTAGGGAGGATTCTCACTTTTTCTTTTGTTTGGAATAGAATCAGAAGAAATGGTACTAGCTCTGCTTTGTAGTGCTGGTAGAATTCAGCTGTGATTCTGTCTAGTCCTGGGCTATTTTTATTTGGTAAGCTATTAACTACTACCTCAATTTCAGAACTTGTTATTAGTCTATTTAGAAATTCGACTTCTTCCTGGTTTAGCCTTGGGGTGGTATATGTGTACAGGAATTTATCCATTTCTTCTAGATTTTCTAGTTTATTTGTGTAGAAATGTTTATGGTGTTATCTGATGGTACTTTGTATTTCAGATCACAGTGCAATCAAATTAGAACTCAGGATTAAGAAACTCACTCAAACTGCACAACTACATGGAAATTGAAGGACCAGCTCCTGAATGACTCCTGGGTAAATAACGAAATTAAGGCAGAAATAAATAAGTTCTTTGAATCCAATGAGAACAAAGAGACAATGTATCAGAATCTCTGGGACACAGCTAAAGCAACGTTAAGAGGGAAATATATAGTACTACATACCCACATCAGTGAGCTGGAAAAATCTGAAATCGACACCCTAACATCATAATTAAAATAACTATAGAAGCAAGAGCAAACAAATTCAAAAGCTAGCAGAAGACAAGAAATAACAAGATCAGAGCAGAACTGAAAGAGATAGAGATACGAAAAAAATTAATGAATCCAGGAGCTAGTTTTTTGAAAAAGGTAACAAAATAGACTGCTAGCTAGACTAATGAGGAAGAAAAAAGAGAAGAATCAAACATACACATAAAAAAAATAAAAGGGATACTACCATTATTAGTGATTTTAACCTTATATCCTGTTACCTTGGTATGCTCACTTATTAGTTCCAGGAGTTTTTTATTGATTTTTTTTTTGAGAGGTGAATTTTCTATGAACAATCATGTCATGTGTAAAGACAGATTTGTTTCTTTCTCAATCTGTCTCTTGTTATTTCCTTTTTTCTTATTGTACTAGCTAGAATTTTCAGTATAGTGTTGGACAGAAGTTGTGAAAGAGGACACCCTTGCTGTTTCCCAGTTAAAAAGGGAAACCAGTTTCTCATGTTTAATTATGATATTGGCTGTAAATTTTTGGTAGATGTTCCTTATAAAGTTAAGTAAGCTTCCGTGTTCTTAGTCTTGATGAGAATTTTTAACATGAATGTGTGTTGGATTTTGTCAACACTTTTTCTGCATTAGGTTAATATAATATTATTTTCTTCCTTAAACTGTTGATTGTCATGTCATTTTAGAGAATTGACCCTTTTGTCATTGTGTAACACTTCTATTTATCCCTGATTATTATTTCTTTTGTTCTGCAGTCTGCTTTGCCTAAAATTAGTATAGCTATTCCAGCTTTCTTTTTATTAGTGTAGCGCGGCATACCTTTTTCTATTCCTTTACTTTTAACCTTATGAGTTTCTATATTTAAAATGAGTTTCCTGTAGGCAAAATATAGTTGAATATTTTTTAATCCCCCCTTACAACCCATTTTAATTAATAAATTTAGACCATTCACATTTAAAATTATTATTGATATAATTTGATTATTAGCAACCATGTTTGAAATTTTTTTTGCATTTGTTCATTGTTTCCTCTCCCTCATCTTCTTCCGCCTTATCTGGTTTGAATTGCACATTTTAAATTATTTAATGTTATATTCTCTCTTGGCATACTAACTATACTTCTTTAAAAATTTTGGCAATGATTGCCCTAGATACTGCAGTATATATTTCCAATTAATGTAAGTCTACATTCAGATAACTCCATACCACTCCATGGGTAGGACAAGTATCTTATAACAAACTGTTCCCAATTTCTTCCTCCTATCTTTTATAAAATGGTTATCATCATTTCACGTAACCTTATGCTAAAACCACTCAATATATCATTGCTATTACTACTTTGAGCAAACATTTATCTATTAGATTAATTAAGAATAAGGAAAACAATAGATTACAATTTACCTGTATATTTTTATGATGAATTTTCTTTTCATGTGGACATCTAAGTGTCAAAACTATCTAATTTTCCTTCTCTCTAAGTACTTTTTCTAACATCTCTTTCAGAGCACATCTGCTGGCAATAAATTCCCTCAGTTTTTATTTGTCTGACAAAGTCTTTATTCTTCTCTTCTTAAAGAATAATTTTCTGGATATAGAATTCTATGTTGGTGGGGTGTTTTCTTTTAGCACATTAAAATTTTAATCCTCTTCTTGATTCCATGACTTCTATAATTCTTATCTTTTCCCTAAGTAGGTAAGATGTTTTATTTCCTTGGCTTCTTTCAATATTTTTTCTTTGTCTTTGGTTTTCTGCAGTTTGAATATATATATATATATATATATGTGGGGGGGGTAGACACTGTGATGTTTATCATGACTGGCATTCTCTGCATTTTCTGTATCTGTGGTTTAGTGATTTCCATTAATTTTCAAAAATTTTCATCTATTTCGTCTATTTCAACGTTTTTTGTCTGTTTGTTTGTTCTTTGCTCATTTCTCTTTTTCTAGTATTCCAACTGCATTTACAATACATCCTGTAAAACTGTTGCTCAGTTGTTGGATGTTCCGTTGTATTTTTTTCTCATTCTTTTTCTCATTGTATTTTAGTTTGGGAAGTTTCTATTGACCTAGTTTCAAGCTCACTGATTGTTTCTTTTGCCATGTCTAATCTACTGATGAACCCATGAAAAATGTTCAGCAGTCTTTATTTTTTTACAGTGCTTTTGATTTCTAGAATTTCTGTTTGACTCTTTTTAGAGTCTCCATGATTCTTTTACTATTATTCATCTGTTCTTGTATGTTTTCTACTTTTTCCATTAGAGCCCTTATAATATTAATCATGTTTATTTTAAATTCTCCATCTGTTAATTCCATAGTCCGCGTCATATCTGAGTCTGGTTCTGATGCTTACTGTGCCTCTTCAGACTGTTTTCTCTGCCTTTCAGCATGCCTAGTAATTTTTTGTTGAAAGCTAGACATAATAAATTGATTAATAGTATATCAACTTTTAGTGTAAAGTTTTATGTTAAGTTGGCTAAGAGCTGGGCTATATTTCATTTTGGTTTTTGTAGTGGTAGTTACCAAAGGCTTCAAATTCCTCTGGTGTTACTGTTTTTGTCTCCTTACTGTTTTTGAACTTTCCTAAGAACTCCTCCTCTGAAGACATCTTGCAGCTCTTTTAGTTTTAATTCACCATTCTACTAGAGTCCTGTTTTTGTAGTGGCAAGGTATGAGACAGGGAAAGCATTCTATAATTTTATGATTAATTTTCATTCCTTTTGTGAGCCTGTGTTCCTGGACCATGACCTTTTCAAATGTTTTTCAGTTTATATTCTCTAACCTCCACCCTTTAGATGAGATAGACTAGAGGAGAATGAAGTCAGAGAACGCCCTTCCACTGGGTGTGATAAAGCTCTTATAGCATCTTTTCCCCTGGAGCATAGGCCTTTGTTATGGAGGCTACTTTGGGTATATTTTACAATAATTACTCTTTCTGCTTTCTCTTCCTAGAGTCATGAGGGGCTTCTTGGATCTTCACTGTGAGATATTGGTAGGACTCCTGGAGGCAAAACCTACCAAAAGGCAGTGCCCCCAAGATATTCTCGTTCTCAAGCTAGTCCATGCTCAGTCTCCAGAAACGTAGATTCACTGGTCTCTCCAGATTTCAGGGTGGTGACTTGCCTTGCAACCTCAGTTCTCTAATATATCTAAGACAAGTTATTGATTTTGGTTTGTTCAGACTTTGCTTGTTGTTAGGATGGTGTGATGATTCTTGAGCTCTTCACTTGTCAAAGCTATAACTGAAAATCGGTTTAATTTTATTCCTATTACCAAATTTGAATGACTTGCATTGTCCTGGACTAGCTATTTGCAGACATTCCTCTATCTGTGGACTACAAGGTGGGCGGTGGGAATAGATGAGTCTCCAGGGTTTTTCTGCTTCTGCTTCTTCTTCTTCCTTTGTTGCTACCTGATGGATTGTTTCTTGCTAATATAGCTGTATAGCTGGCCTTCCTTTGGCTCTAAGAAATGGTCTGAACTTTGGAATGCTTCTATCACAATTCCTGAATTCTTTAGAGTCCTTCGCTGGCTGCTACTTTCTTCTTCTTCTTCTTATTTCTTAAGCTGGTGCTTTTTGAGATTTGTCTTCTCTGGGTTCTACTCAGAATTTTCATGCGTTTCTCTACCTTCCCCAGCAACTATGGCCTGTTATATTTAATTTGTTAAAATAGATCTTCCTTACAGTGGGATATTTGTTGATTCCTGACATTTGATACTAAAAGTCCTCCTCTCTATTCCCTGCTCCTCCACAGTACACTGTGACAGCTTCCTGCACAGGACTTGCTGCTCTCAGTTTCTTTTGGCCACACTTACACATAATTTGGAGTTTGTGGATTTTTCTCTGTCTCCTACTTTCACCAAAAATGTATTTCATCGCTTTATTTTTGTTCTCCTTGTTGCTCTATTTGGTTTCCAGGAGGAGAAGTGGGAAGATCCAAAACTAAGCAGTCACCATGTTTCTAACCTCTGTTCCAAATTTGGAAATAACAAAAAACATTAAGAAACAATGGGAAAGTGAATGCTGGGGTCACTGTGTGGCCAGATGTTGAATGCAGTGTAAATGGTGCCCTCTGGAGTGGCATGATGTAATAGCCTTTATGAGTATACAGCCTTCTCTCTGTACCCTTATTCCTGTGACCTAAAAATTATATGGTCTTTTTCTTCTCACTGTTATATGCTCCCCACTTGAATTTCGATAAACAGATAATGGTGTGAATGCAAAGTAATTTGCTCTTATTTGGAAGAGTCAGGCTTTGAGAAGTTGACTTTAATGAGATAACACTGGTGAGAAAGGCAACTAAACTTGTTTTCATTTTGCCAGAAATTTTTTTCCTTTATCTATGAACCATGGCTATAAACAAATGATTGTAAGCAATTCTAAAATTCCCTCCATTTACCTTAACACCCATCTATTCACATAGGGAGACTGCTTTTTCTATGTACACAGGCAGTCCAATAAAGTGTTTAGGAGAGAAATATTTCTTCAGTAGTCTATGCCAGTTTCCTTCTGCAAGGCAGACAATTTTAAAATAAAAATACTTTCAGTCAATATGGTTTTCACATTGCTTCTGACTAATTACTTACACAGCAATATCAAATATTTTAAATACATTTTCATTTACATATAATTAACTATATCCATGTAATTTGTGTTTAAAAGAAATCTGGTTATTTATTTAAGGAGCTAAAAGAAACATCAAAATCTGTTCTCAATAAAAGTGATTTTATTGAGTTTTTAAAAGAATGTGTGTTGAGAGAGAAATTTGGTGTCAGTCATATTTTATTACAAAATTAGGAATAAATGGCATCGTTTTCAGTGCCTCTTTAACTCTTCCGTGGAGCCAGTTTATTTTGACCTATCCTGTACAGCCCTATTTAAACATAATGCATTAGTTCTTGAAAATAAAGCTATCTGAGCACATTTCCAGAACCTCTCCACACCTGGAAGACTTAATAAAGCTTTTTTAGTCCTAAGAAATCTGATCTGGGTAGTGACTTTGCAACTGGAAACAAAATGGTCAAAACCACAGACTCCAGAAAAAAAAGCCAGGTGCTCTTTACCAGTTACCTATCAAACAGGTAAAACCAGCAGGGGAAGTAAGGATACAGAAAACACAAGGAAGATCCCTGAAAGCTCTTCCTCAGTGGCCAGCCTGGAAAAGAGTTAAGAAATAGGGGCAGAGACAGGGACACACAAAGCCTATGTGTTTTCTAGGTCTGCATAAATGGTTTAAGCCTTTAGGGGAATGGAGAGAATTCTGCGTATAGACACAAGGTTTAGGAAAAAATTAAGGGGAAAGGTTTGCTTTCATTTTCAAAACTAGATAAATAATTCCCTTAGAATTGGGAAAGTGGAGACAGGAAATAATAAGAAGGTCCTTGAGCCCAACTTCCTGGAAAGACCCATTAGGAATGGAGTAACCTCTAAGAAGGTTCAATGCTCTGCTGCTCCTTTCTTGAAAATCTTAATGACTTTATCTTTGAATGTAATGGGAAAATGGAGTATGCCCATGAGCAGAGAACCCATTTGCCAATGCACCCTGAGCTCAGAATTCTAATGGCCTCAAAATAAGTCGTTATGCCTGTGACTGAAGAAGCAGGGGCCACAGACACCCCCAAGAGTCCGTAATTTTATTGGAACTACAACTCACTTCAATACAGATAAAAGGGAATGGCATGCTAAGAAACGCTAATGACCAAAAGCAAGGAATTTGCCTCCGTCCTCCTTTCACCAAGTTATTTTTAAAGTACTGGACAGGAGGGGTGAAATATATTTTTAAAAATACATTTCTTGAAAACACTAAAGGCATACATATTAAGGAAAAATCAACAATGCCTTTTGACCCAAAAGCCAAGATTTCATTAAGTCCATCACAGACATTCAGACTCAATTAGAAGCACTGCTTTAATAAAGGAAAGGCATGTCAGGTGTGGTGCAAAACTGACCAGTAACTGTTTTCCCTCGGCCAGTTTTCCTTCTACCAAACTTACCTGTTTATATTTTGTTTGCGTATCCACTTCCCACCATTCAGTCCTGTTTTTAGGACAGGCCTTCTCAAACTTCAAAGTGCATAAGAGTCGCCTGAGAAGCTAGCTAAAATGCAAATTCTGACTCAGTAGATCTGGGGAGGGGCCTAATAATCTGCATTATAACCGACTCCCCAGTAGAGCCAGTGCTGCACCTCTATGGAGCACACTTTGAGGAGTAAGCCTTTATGGATGCAAACCCAATTTTCAACTCCAAGATGTGGATCCTAAGTAGCCAACACCAAACATTGCATTCTCATTCTGCTTGACAATGTTCAGATTTAGAAATGGGAACGTGGGCCAGGCGCGGTGGCTCATGCCTGTAATCCCAGCACTTTGGGAGGCCCAGGCGGGCAGATCATGAGTTCAGGAGTTTGAGACCAGCCTGGCCAACATGGTAAAACCCCGTCTCTACTAAAAATACAAAAATTAGCTGGGTGTGGTGGAGGGTGCCTATAATCCCAGCTACTCGGGAGGCTGAGACAGGGCCATTGTTTGAACCCGGGAGGCAGAGGTTTCAGTGAGCTAAGATCGCACCATTGCACTCCAGCCTCAGCGACAGGGCGAGACCTGTTCAAAAAAAAAAGAAATGGGAATGTGACCCAATTGCAGCCAATATGAGACAAAGGGAATCCTGCTGGGTGGATTTTGAGAACAGCCTACTGTTCTTAAATAAGCAATGAAGAGATGTTCTCTCCCTTCTCTTCACTTTTTGCGCCTCATTGTGAGTTCTGGAGATTCAGTGGCTATCTTGGGACCATAAGGTGAGCCAGCTTGTGCACAAAGTTATTTCACTAAGGAAGGTACCATGAGAGCATTGAAAGAGCCAAGTCTAGATGCAACTGCTGACCATGGAACGATCTGATTCCAGAGCTGGCCCCAGATCAGGGCTTAATGTGGAGTGAGAGTTTGTTTCTCAGGCCCACTTGCTTTGGGTTTCTGTTACTTGTAGGCCACTGCATCCCAATTCAGGAGTGTAACAGCTCCCCTGTTAATGATGTATGGAAACATTAGTGTAAACAGTTAGAAGTTCTCACTGGAGTAAATGTTGGCCATAGAAATTATGTATGATAAAAATCCAAACCTTCCTGTGAAGGAGATGTACATTCTGGTCTCAGATAAATTCATTGCCAACTTCTGAATCTTGCAGCAACTCGAAGATATTTATGTAATTTCTGCTTTAAGATATCTTCCTTTCAATTCATGTTCAAAAATATACTGCATATGTAAAATATATAGTTTGAAAACACAGACTACAGGAAAAAATTCCTAAAAGTGGCCCATACCATTAAAACTTTAAGACATTTAATTTCTGTAAGACATGGTTAACTCTTATTCAGGGGAGTGAAATCCCAATAGGTGAAAGATGAATTGAGCTGATAATTTAATGAGTTGTGCTTGGTGGAGTGGGTTAATAGATTTCCTTGCTCACCGTAACAACAGGGCATCACTGCCAATATTAGTGCTTATGGTTGTTTTAAAGATAACATTATTTGTCAAGTAATTGTCATTTGTCGTCTATATCTCTGGGTCAAATACAGGAGATGCTAGTAGAAAATGAGCCTTGACAACCATCTTCCATCTACCTGAACTTGAACAATTTGAGCTTGAACAAGCTGGCTGTCACTTTCATCTCCTGGCCTTGCTCTTCTCTACATTCCCTCACAGGGTCCTTCCATGGCAGATCTGGTATACTGTGTCTCCATTTCGGCTGCACAGCAGAATTGACTGGAAACTATAAATACTGATGCCCAAGCCCTACTTCCAGATTTTTGTTGAATTTTTGTGGTGGGACCCAGGCATGAGTCATGTTGTTTTAAAAAAAAAAAAAATCTTTTTTTCTTTGATACAATTTCAGACCTGTAGAAACGTTGCATTAGAAAAAAGAATTCTCAGACATCCTTCAGCCAAATCAATCTCTCTCTCTCTCTCTCTCTCTGTCTCCTCTTTCTCCCCCTCCCTCTCTCCCTCTCTCTCTCTGCTCCCCTCTTTCCCTCTCTATAGATAATTACTCTGGACCTCTTTGAGAGTATGTTGAAGATATGATGCTGTTTTACCCCTAAATATTTCCCAAATATGAGGAATTCTTATATATAACCACAGAAAAATCATTGAAAATCAGGAAGTTAACAATACTATTATGTAATCTATAAAGCTTATTGAGATTCTGTAAATTTTTTCAATAATGTCCTGTATAACAAAAGAAAGCCCAAGATCAGGAGTGGTTATTTTTTAACATCTCTCCCCTGATGTTAATATGCAGCTTAGAAGTGGAAAACAAGCCTGTGTTCAGCTGAAGCTGGAAAAGGCTCCGATGGTAAAAAAAAAAAATCCTCTTGGAAGATTCCTGGCACCCCAGGAGAAGGTATTTGCAGGACTGCTCTCGGGAGGCAGCAAGAGGTAGAGACCAGGAAGGGCAGACCCGGTGCTGGGAGCCCAACCCTCACCAGGGTCCCCCTGTGGTGACTCCTCCCACCTGAGATTTGGGAATGAGGCATGGACTGACCCTGAATTTCATCAACATCCATGCCTCTCACCCCTTGCCCAGAAGATGTAAAAATAAGGGTCTTGAAAGTCTTGGGTTTCACCCCATGTTTGCCTTGCAGCCCTCAGGGTGGAAGCAGGTGGGTTCATACAACTGAAGCTGTTTTCTCAGCAGTTGTCTGGAACAAGGAGGCTCAGCCTGGGCTCACAGGGCAGCTGCGTCACTGGCCAGGTCCCTGAATCTGGCGGGGAGATGTGTGTGTGTCCACAGTAGGCAGCGCCAGCAAGGAGTGCAGAGCAAGCATATCAGCCAGTGCGCCCAGCCAGGCAGTGTCTGCTGGCAACTTCCCTAGCAGGAGCCTCCACCATGTGTGCTAACAGGTGCACATGGCTGAGCAGGAGACTGAAGAGCTACAGCCCAGAAATCAGCTCCTGCTGAGGAGAGGGAGGAGATCTGGGTGGTGGTGGTAGGAAGCCTGTTCTCTGCTATCAAACAGCTTGACCTCCTCCCCCATGTTTTGGTAGAGCCAGAGTGGGAAATAAGCAGGGAATGCACATCATGCTGGTGTGGTATACTTCCCCGACTCTAGTAGCATTGGGTAAGCAACAATACAACAGAGAAAGTTAAAGAGGGTAAGGAATGATAAAGGCAGTGCTAGTTAGTTAATACTTATTGATTAGTGTCAATACTTATTGGTGAGTTAATCCATAAGTATTTAATACAATATGACAGATATCTTTTCTCTATTTGTTTCGGTTATCTATCACTACAAAACAAACCACTCCAAAAATTTGAGTTTAAAATGACCATTTGGTTATCTCAGGATTTTGTGGGTTAATTGGGGCTCAGATGAATATTATTTATTTTTGCTGATCTGAGTTGGAGTCTCCCGGATAACTGCAGTGAGACGGTGGCCAGAAGTGGGTGTCATTCCACATGTGCTTTCAGGACTCTCTCTCTCTCTCTCTCTTCCTCTCTTTTATTTTAGAGATGGACTCTCACTAAGTGATTCTCCTGCCTCAGCCTCACAAGTAGCTGGGACTACAGGCACGTGCCACCACACTCTGATAATTTTTTTTTTTTTTTTTTTTTTTTTTTTTTTTTTTTTTTTTTTTAGTAGAGGCAGGGTTTCACCATGTTGGCTAGGCTGGTCTCGAACTGCTGGCCTCAAATGATTCATCTGCCTCTGCCTCCCAAAGTGTTGGGATTATAGGTATGAGTCACTGCACTTGGCCAGAGCCTCCTTTCTGTATTTTCCTCTTCCAATTATCTATCTGTATGGTGTCTGGACATTTTGCAGTGAGGCTCGGGGCTCACAGAACTGCAGTGTTGGAAGTTGCCAGCCCTTTGGGCATAAGCCCAGATCTGATACAACTCACTTCTGCCACATTCTGTTGACTCAAGTCACAGGATCAGTCCCGTTCAATGTAGAACAGGACAGTTTAAGGGTCTGAATACCAGGAGTCATGGTTCATGTGGGGCCCATCTGTAGAGATTAGATACCACTTTATTCAGGGGCCACTGGAAATGTCCCAGTCAGATACTATAAAAGTGAGTGTTACTTGCAACAAATTGGAGAAAATGCTATTGGCTGTCACCCTATTATGTGGCTAGACTTAAGCAGGTAATGGTCATGGGGTACATCCAGGAATGCTAACCTTACACCTGAGTTCTCAGTGTCTGCAAATATTTCTGTGCCCACAAAGTACTAACAGAATAGAGACTATGTGAAACAGGACAGTTTTGATTTAGGAGGATACCTGTGTAAACCAGTTTGGTGATGACTTAAGACCTTTTCAATGCCTCTGTGCACTCTAACACACCTCCAAACTTTGGCCTAATCTCTGGGTTTGGGTAGAGGTAAGTTGAGGAGGCAGGAGGGATCCAAGAATGGCTAAGGTTGGATATCATTTCCAGAGGCTAAGTTTGAATATTCTATCAAAGTTGAATTAAAGAAATTAAGCTAAAATTAAGATATCTTTTTGCATACTTAGTTTTGTGGCTTAAGACTGACTACATTTTTTATTTGTTTTTATAAAAGAAAAAACAAAAGTCCTAGATTCCTTAACGTTCTCATGACTTCAACATTACTGTCTTCCACATCTAGCAAGCTTTCCTGCACAATTTGTTATTACCTACTTGTCTTGGTTGATTTTCTGCTGCTACGACAGAATTCTATAGACTAGGTAATATAAAAAACAGAAGTTTATTTATTTGGCTTGAAGTTCTGGAGGCTGGGAAATCCAAGATCATGGCCCTGGCATCTGGCGGAGATCATGCTGTGGTTAAAGGGCAGAAGAAGGATAGGTGAAAACCAATGAGAAGGAGGGATTCACCAAGGACCAGACTCATTGTATAACAACGCAGTCTCGCAATAAGCAACCTGCTGTCATGATAATGGCATTAGTTCACTCGTAAGGCCTCTGCCTTCATGACCCAGTCACCTCTAATTAGGTCATACCTCCCAACGCTGACACATTCAAACCACAGCATTACTCTACTCTTACCTAGTAGGTTTAGTTTTAAGAGGCCTGTGAAGAAAATAAAAGATGAAATGTAATTAAATGTGATCTGAATAGTTCACCAATATCTAGATATATGCCAAGGAAAATAACACTGGTATTCATCTTAGGCATTTCTAGAAAAATAAAAATCGTTAACTGACACGGTCAACTAAGTTTTCATAAGGCATTTATATCTGACATCATCTATTCTTCTTTATCAAGACATTCCTTTATATATTAAAGCATCAACACTTTAACTCAAATTTTAAGGTTTTAGTTATCTTTATAAACAATCCCTATGTATTATTATTTAAAGTTTAGAGTCTACTGAGACACACTAACATCCAAGTTTTTCTTTATCTTACCAGCATTTATCATGTTCCTAAATAAGACTTAAATAGCTATAGTTGTTTAAACTGGGATGCTTTGTGAAACTACATTGTAAAAATTTAAAAGGTCAAAGTTTTCCATTTAAGAATTCCGACTAGGGGTCACCTGTCTCCAGGGAGGCATTTAGAATCAGGGAAGGGATCGAGCAGCGGAAGTGAGCCTGTCCCTCTGGTTCCTCTTGACACCCACTTACAGTTATTGACAGTCCATGCTGATGCCATCTCAAAGCAATCTGGTGCAATTGCTTTTGTTGGTAAATTATCCTTCAAAAATAACATCTTCTGGCTTCTCAATTAGAGCTTGCTAAAGAATGACTGACTTTATTGTACGGGGCATCTCTATGAGTAATAAATAGGCCTTTTTCATTCCCCTGGGAAACTAAATTGTACTGTGCTGTTCTCAGTAATAAACAGTATTATAAGTCTTGTAACATAGGAAGTATATCAAGCCTGCTTTGGATGATAGATTTTATATCTCCAAAGAGGGTTAAACTGTATATTTAAAGCTCTTATCATGCTGCTTAAATTCTGTGTTGCATTTCAGAGTTTAAAAAAATGACGTACAAAAATAGAAAAGAGAAGAGAAGATGATTTTACAGTTTCTCAGGGTCAAGGCAGGAATATACAAATCAGAGAGGGAAAGAAAATTACATATAAATATAGAATACACTAAGTGAGTATTTTTACCTTTATTTCAAGTTTTATGTAAGTGGTTAAATTATAATTCTACTGGGCATATATACATGCTATAATTTGTTATGTAAAAGATATAACTAAGTGGAGGGATTTGTGCAAAGCAAAATTTGCAAAATAAGGAATACGATTTAGGACTTTTAAAATGATAATTAGCTTTTAATGTGAATAAAATATGTAGTTTCCTTTAGAAAGTAAGGACTTAATACAGTTCGCAAATTACTCCCATAATGAGTCCATTTATAATGCATAAAAGTTGCTACTGTATTTTCATAGTGAATGAATGAGGTTTTAATGAATCACGTTTACTTTAACATCCAGCAGAAATATGGGACAACATAAAATAGAATTGAAATATTTCTTATAATTAAACTGAATTATTCCCTATGAACATTTTGGTTTTGCCATATAGATTTTTAAAACTTTATTTTTAAAAAATTATTCTTAAAAATGTATCTGTCATTAAATTGGTTTGAAGGTTGGTTAACTATTATGTAAAGGTTAATGTCCAGTGAAAAAAGGAAAACGCATTTTGTAGTGTTGCAAATGAAAACAAAATGTCTGTATCTGCCCTTTAATCACAGAGCAGGGTTAGCATATTTTTATAGCCAATAGCAATAGTTTGGTATACATTACTCTTACAAAACATGATTCATCTATCAATTCAACAAGTTTTTATTGAGTGCTTACTACGTACCAATCCTTGTACTAAGTACTGTGCTTACAGAATTACATTTGAAGAGTTGGATTTCAGTTTTTCAGGTGACCCTCAGGGAATTCTCCTGACTTAGAGGGGCTAGGTATGTAGCATAATGCCCTAGTAAAGTTTAAATTTATGCTTGTTTTATTCAGCTCTATATAGAGGTGTCAAGAAATTTTCTCCATCAGAGGAGAGCAAAACGCATCTTTGACGGATTAAGGGTGATTTCTAATCTTATTCTTCCAGCCTCTTCAATACCATCTGCATTTTCTCCTGCAGAGGTACAGGTCTTTTGAAAAAGGAAGGGATAGTAACTTTACTATCTGGAAATGTACTATGATTATATATTTTTCTGTTTATGATTCTGAAAATATAAGTTTCTAAACACCTAAGAGATAGGGGCTAAGAAGGGTGGCGTAGTCTTCAGGTACTTACAGTTAGAGAGGCCTAAGACCTCTTCTTATGATGGTAGAGACCACAACCTTATTGTGACCTAGTAGTTCTCAACTGGGGGTAATATTGTCCCCCCAGTGATATTTGGCAATAGCTAGAGACATTTTTGATTGTCACAACTGGAAGGGATAGTGCTACTGGCATGTAGTGAATAGAGACCCGTGAATTGCAGTAAACATTCTGCAATTCACATAACAGCCCCAGAACAAAGAATTCTCTGGCTCAAGATGTCAATAATACTGTAGTTGAAAAACGACCTGAAGGCTTAAGCATAATGCTTTGTACATAGGATGTCAATAATTGCTTGTTGACTGCATGAATGTATGAGTGAGTAAATTACTATATTATACTTTGCTAAGACTATTTAACTTTGGAAAATGTTTATCAATTAAATATGGTACCTAACTTTTTGTTCAGTTGGACTGGAGAGACCAGCTTCAAATTGGCATTTGGACACATATTTCTTTTCTTTTTGTTTTTTTTTTTTTTTGAGGGAGAATTAGAATGAGACTTTATTAACCCTAATTTCTTAAGCAGCTACCATCCATCAGATACAACTCTAGATACTATGTATAGAACTGAAAAACACATCAATGCTACCCTTCTTAATAGAATGGTAGTCTACTTAGGGGAGGGAAAGACTGATATGTTTCTCCAGAAACATATATAGGGATAAATCTGGAGAAAACATATATTTCAAAACGAAGTTTAATTGTAGAGGGTGGTCTAGGATTTGGGGTGTTGGTCAAGGAAAATTTTATCTTTAATGTTTGAGTATGTTTTACAAGGATGTACTTGGCATATTAATATAATTAAAAATTAATGAAATGAAATGTTATTTCCAGAAAAGTAGTAGTATATGCTTTAAAAACATTTATTTTTGGTTAACACTTTTGTACTTCACATTTTCTCAATATGTTATTATAAAGATTTTCAAACATACAAAGAAATTGAAAGAGTTGTTCAGCGAACATCCAGACATCCTAGCTAGATTCTGCACTTAATATTTCAATCTGCCTTATTGATGAATGCTTCTAGCCGTTCATCAATATGTCATACTTTTGAGGTGTTTCAAACCAAGTTGCAGTCATCAGTGTACTTCTAAGTACTTCAACATAAATATTAAGTGGAATTCAGTATTTGAGTACAGATCAAACATGATTTTTACTAACACTATCCGTTATTTAATACAAAATGCTTGAAACAGAAACATGAGTTGCATTTTGTTTATGAGTCTACCACTGCTTCTCTTATGCAATCTGCCTAAGTAAGATGAAGATTAGAGGTCTGGCCTCTAAAATAGTCATTGGGATAAGACTTAAGGATAATCTCTTTTAGTGACATTACTTTTAACTCATTAAGCAAAAAGTCAATAGATAGAGCCATTAGTCATTTTTTTAATTATAAATTTTCACTGCAAATTGGAAAACATTATGGTCTCTATAGCACCATTCATTGAGCAGTTAGGTTATTAGCTGGGAGAGGTGGCTTATACCACCTCTGTAGTGTTCTCTGTGACTTTGGAAATCCTACCACATTTGGATTCGGTAACTTTCTGCATAGTCACAAGGCCCTGCTGTGATGAGGACAGGGGCCTTATCTCTTTCGTTTACAACTATATCACCAGAATGTAGTTTGTTGACTGGCACACAATAAATACTGATTGAATTAATACATACATGACTGAATGAGGGTCTCACAGACAGATGATATGCAGTAAGTTATTTGCGAAATTAATTAATAAATTTGAACATCTGTAGAAAGGGCAGGACAATGATGACCTGCTCTCATTCATACTTACAGAGCCTTTTAATTATCCTCACTTCCTTCCATAAAGCCAATATGTGGAATATTATGAGTAAATTTTGGAAAATAGTTAATTCAATAACTTCATAATAGAAACAAAACTACAAAGGTTCACCATAATTACTTGGGAAAACACTAATTTGATGACCACAAGTACCAGAATCAATTTTTCTGTCCTGGCTATGATATAGTATATAAATTTGTTGAATTCTTTAAAGTGGGTTACTATTTTAGTTTAAAAAGTAGTGTAGTGAAATGATAGTGGTATGCAGAAATATCATATTAAAGTGTTATCAAAAGGGCATTTTGGGTGAACATGAACATTTACATAAATGGGAATTGTCTATTATTAAGTAGGCTAGTTGTAAAAAAAGTAAACATCATGAAAAGAGTGTGTGCTTTGAAGTCAGGAAGACTCGAGTTCCAGGCATGGCTCCCACCCTGTCACACTTCCTAATCTACACATGAGAATAAATATTTCTACCACTTTGTTGTTTCAAGAGTAAATTAAATCAATTATTTAGCATTCTTGAAGGTAAGCACTCCATATTGGATGGATTTCATTTTCGTTTAAGAAAAGGTAAATTTGCAAACTTTTATGACAACAGTGAGAACAAATTATTCACTGCCTTTTTTGAGTGATAATGTGGTTGATTTGTTCTTTTTAATTTGTATCAAAATTTTACATGTAAATAGATTGAAAATTAAAATTTATTGCAAAGCTTCATGCTAATATAAATGTTGTTTAAAATTTTTCATTTTCTGTTTGTTGCTGGAATATAAATATAGTTGATTTTTATACAATTAATGTGGTATTCAGCAGCTTTGCTAAACTCTCTTAATAATGTTAATAACTTGTCCATAGATCCTTTTGAGTTATTCTGTGTACACGATTATATTATCAACACATGATGTCAGTTTTATTTCTTCTTTCCAAGTTTTTGATATTTTGTTTGGTTTTATTGCCTCTTGACTTTGGTTGAGCCCTTCAGTGCAGTGGCACAGAGATGGGGTCAGCTTTGCTGTGTTTCCCATTTCAAAGGGAAAGGTTTACATGCTTTAATTTTAAGTGTGATGTGGCTATAGTATAGTATTTTGGCGGAGGAATAGTTACCTTTTATCATATTAAAGAACACCTTTTTTTTTTTTTTTTTTTTTTTTTTTGTGACTGAGTCTTGCTCTGTCACCCAGGATGGTGTGCAGTGGTGCGCTCTCAGTTCACTGCAACCTCTGCCTGCTGGGTTCTAGTGATTCTTGTGCCTCAGTCTCCAGAGTAGCTGGGATTACAGGTGCCCACCACCACATCCAGCTAATTTTTAGTAGAGACAGGGTTTCACCATGTTGGCCAGGCTGGTCTGGAACTCCTGACCTCAAGTGATTCACTCACCTTGGCTTCCCAAAGTGCTGGGGTTACACACATGAGCCATCACCCCCAGCCCATATTAAAGATTTTCCATTACATTCTTAGATTGCTAAACACATTTGACACAATGTTAACTTTCATCAAATGCTTTTTATCTACATCAGTTGAAATAATCATACATTTCATCTGTTAATGTAGTAAATTATATGGCTGATTTTCTGATATTAAACTAATCTTATCCTGTAATAAATTGAGTTTGCTCATATTTTATCTTTTTCATATATTGCTGGATTCTGTTAGATAATATTGAGTCTAGAGGTTTTGTGTTTATGGTTACATATGAGATTGGCTTGTGATTTTTTTTTCTTATCTGTATTGGTTTTCAGTATCAAGATTTTGCTATTTCATAAAATGAATTGGTGATAATTAATTATTCCCTTTCTTTCTAGTAGATAATAAATGTTATTTTTTCATTCAATGTTTGGTACCATTTTCCTGTGTAGACACACTGGGACTGGAGTGGTATTTTGTTTGTTTTTTACTTCTTGTTGTGTGTATGGGTGGAGGAGGGATATCTAATTATATACTTATTTTAACGGTTTTAGGATTACTCAGGGTTTCTATTTTATCTTTTGAATGTAATTTTCTAGGAATTTTTTCATTTCATCTAATTTTTCAACTTTTAATTCAAATAAAAGTTATTAATTAATATCATTTAGTCTTTTTAATTATAGGATCGCCTATAATTATTTTTCATTACTGTTATTGGTTATTTGTGTTTTCTTTGCTATTCTTGATTAGTGTTGCCTCTGGAGTATAAAGTTTTATTAATCTTTCCAAAGAGAGAATTTTGGCTTTGTTGATTCCCTTTATTTCATTTTCTATTTTTAAACTTTCTGCTTATATTTATTACTTTCTTTTCCCTTCATTTGTAAAGTTTCTATGCTATTTTTTTAAACCTCTTTAAATGGATAAATGGATGTATGCTCCACTCATGAGGCTCAGTCTGTTTTTCTTTCCCCTTTCTCTAGGCATTACTTTTACTTTGGAACAGTGATTCTCAGCCTAGGGTGATTTTGCCTGCCTGGGGACATTTGGCAATATCTCTAGATATTTTTGGTGGTTATGCTATTAGAAAATGCTTCTTGGCCTTCAGCAGGTAAAACCAGGAATGCTAAACATCCTACAATGCACCAGACAGCCAGCCACCACAAAGAATTATTTATTCCTAAACGTCAATTGTGCTGAAATTGAGAAAACCTAATTAGAATATTCCGTAAATTTTGAAATGTAGCATTTTGTTAAAGCTAAGTTAAGAATACTTTCTAATTTGCATTTTGATTACTTCTTTAACCATGTGTGATTTATAGCTTTAAACTTTAATTTATAACCATATGAAAAATTTATCTTCTTTTTTGATTGACTGAAGCTTTTCATTTCCTGCTTAAATGAATTGTGATTAGGAAACTCTCTGCATGTTATTAGCCTTTTGAAATTTCTCAATACATGCTTTGTGTCTCAGTAAATAATTAATTTTGTAAATGTTGTTTGTGTTTGGAAAGAAAGCATTTCTGCATCTATTGAGTGAAATAGTCTATATACATTAATTGGTTATTTGATTAGATTATTGATATTTTTGGTACATGTTTGAAAAAGTATCAAAAAATTTAAAAATCTTTTACTACATGGTTATTTAATTTCTTATTGTATTTCTCTCAGATTTTACTTGCATAAACATTTGAAGTTGAGTTCAGATACATACAAATGTAGAATCTATATTCCTTTCCGGTATATAATCATTATGAATAGACCATCTTGATCCTAAATAATGTTAGTTTTTGCCTTAAAGTTTACTGTGTCTGATATTGATAAAGCTACACAATCTTTCTTTCTTTAGTGTTTATATGATATATCTTTGTCACTGTCTTACTTTAACCATCATGAATCCTTGTTTTTAGATCGATGTCTTGTAAAATAGTATTTACACATGTATACGTAAATCTAGTTTGAGAAGCTTTGTCTATATTTCATTTATACTTAATGCAATTAGTGAAATATTTGGATTTATAGCTACTGTTTGATTATCTCCTTTCTGGTATCACACCTGTTTTTTTTTTTTGCCTTTTCTTTTGGATTGGTAAGTTTTTATTTTTTATTTTTTTCTTTATTTGTCTGAAGAAATACTTTCTTACTTCTTTTTAGAGTAGTTACTCTAGAAAATAAAATCATTTATTAATCAATACTTTATGTTATTTTTCCTTGTATAGTACTTGGCTCCTGAGAGCAAAAGGAACTTGGAATACTTTAATTCAATGTTTTTTTCCTGATTTATATGCTATAGTTTGGGGGTATTTTAATTCTGTGTTTTCTATTATATAGCCCCATTTGACTCTTTATATATTCAAATGATATTGAGTATTACTGATAGTCACAATTTTATCTGTTCTCCAGTCTTCCCTCTCTTTCCAATCTTCAATCTGTGATCATTTTTTTCTTTCTGCCTTCTATGTTTAGTTTTTATTTTTGTAATTTTTCTATCTTCTATTTTCACTTTTTCTTCCACTTCTGTTTTTTTAGTATTGGTCTGCTAGTAGTCAATTCTCTTAGTTTTTGTTTTCCTGAATTTTAATATGTTTATCTCTAATCTTGAAAGACATTTTTTGCTGGATTTAATATTCTTAATTGTCAAGTTTTAGGAGGCACATTGATAATGTTACCCTACTATCTTCTAGTTTCTATTGTCAATGTTAATCTAACCACTATCTTTTTGAAGATAAAGTCTGTGTTAGCCTTACCTTTATGGGTTTTCTCTTTGTCTTTGAACTTTCTGGCATTTTGATATTAAGTGTCAGCTGGGTGCAGTAGCTCATGACTGTAATCCCAGCACTTTGGGAGGCTGAGGCAGGTGGATCATCTGAGGCTGGGAGTTTGAGACCAACCTAACCAATGAGACTACACGCCTTCTCTACTAAAAATACCAAATTTAGCCAGGCTGGTGGTTTATGCCTGTAATCCCAGCTACTTGGGAACCTGAGGCAGGAGAATTGCTTGAAACCAGGAGGCAGAGGTAGCAGTGAGCCGAGATCGCACCTGGGCAACAAGAGGGAAACTGCCTTAAATAAATAAATAGATAGATAGATAGATATGATGTGTCTAAGTATGAATTTTTTCTTTCAAATATTTTTGCCTGTGATTTCTTGGTATTCTTGAATCAGTATATTGGTGTGTTTTATCAGTTTTGAGAAGCTCTCAGTCATTATCTTGTCAAGTATTGCTTCTGCTTCATTCTTCCTATCTTCTCCCTCTGGGACTCCAATTAAATGCTTACCTTTTCATTGTAATCTTGATGTTGCTCACCCTCTCTTCCATATTTCTGATCATTTTTTGTCTCTATATTTCATTCAGAATATATATACATATTTTTTGAGATAGACTCACTCTGTCTCCCAGGCTGGAGTTCAGTGGCACGATCTCAGCCCACTGCAACCTCTGCCTCCTGTTCAAGTGATTCTCATGTCTCAGCCTCCCAAGTAGCTGGAATTACAGGCACACACCACCACACTTGGCTATTTTGTTGTTTTTTTTTTTGTACTTTTGTAGAGACAACCATGTTTCCCTGACTGGTCTTAGGTTTCCCCGTCTGGTCTTGAACTCCTGGGCTCAAGTGATCCTCCCACCTTAGCCTCCAAAAATGCTGGGATTATAGGCATGAGCCACCACGCCTGGCCATTCAGGGTAATTTTTTGACCTACATTCCATTCTACTAATTTTATCTTCAGTTCTGTATCATGTTCTATTAAACACATTTACTGAGTCAGGTTTATTAAATATTGTTTAATACTAGAATTTCTATTTAGTTCTTTAACAGAATTTCTATGGCATTTGTATGTCCTCAGTTCTCTAACAAAATTTCCAAACTTGTCTTTTACCTTCTTAGCCTTATTAAGCATAGTTGGTTTAAAATCTGGATCTGACAGTTCCAATGTTTGAAATCCTTATCTGTCTGCCTACATTTTCTTTTGTTTCTGATTTTCATTTATCTGTTTGTTTGCCTTTATATCGGTAATTTTGAGCTGGATATTATACTTAATTATTATCTATGGAAATGATTTTAGGCTGAGAAAGATGTTGTCCTCCTCTAAGAAGATTTTTAACCTTTGCCAGGAACCTATAGGCAGTAGCACTAAGAGATAAACTTAATCCAATTCCAGGGCTTGATATTTTCTGGGCCACTCAAGTGGCTCAGGCTGCAGTCTTTGTGAGCGCTGTTTTACTTCCATATTATTGTTACTTCTTAGGTAAGGTTTTGTTCTCTATGTAATCATGCAGGGATTTATCAGGATCATCATTCTGCGCAAGTGCTAGTCTTCAACATTCATGCACCTAACTCTAAGAAGCTCTTCAAAATGAGCAATCCTAAGGGCAAAAGAGGTTCTAAATACCAGGTTTATGTCTATACATTTTCACTTTCTCCTGAATGTTGGCCTGGTAATTTCTTATTATTTTCTTTAGAAATTTAATGCTTCTGAAATGATTTTGAAAATAGTTTTTCAGCATTTGGGTTTGCAGTAATAGACAATTAGCAAATAGCAATTTAATTAAATAATCCAGTACATTATTAATGAGTTGTGAGATCAATTTTGAAAATTATTTGTATTTTATTATGTTTCAATACATATAATTAATAGTAATCAAATCCGAGTAACTAGCATATCCGTCACCTCAGACATTTATCATTTCTTTGTTTCAGGAACATTCAATATCCCCCTTCTAGCTATTTGAAACTATTTATTATTGTTTATTATAGTCATCCTACAGTATCATAGAACACTAT